>NW_027133924.1:0-93682 GCF_037392515.1 Haliotis asinina
TCCAAAATAGGTTTATAGCACACAGACCTCCGAATAGGCTTAGCAGTGGACTGTCAAATAAAACGAAAAGTCTCCCTCTGAAAAAGGTCGACATTATGTTTTGAAAATATTGTTACAGCCCCTCGATACCAAAATTTAGACAAAGCCATGACATTGCACACAGTAGATTTGCCCAGGTGATAACACCTTAGACACACTGGCAACCGACCCGGGGCAGTGACTAGCATGGACATTCTGTCACCCAGTCTAACAATATATGGAATATCTTCAGCTTTTCCACTGTCAACTTGCAACTGGACAGTTCTCACACCAGTCTGAACAGGGGATCCCCCAATTAACATAGTTTCAGGAGTTATGCTCAGCACCTTCCCAAATCTCCTAAAGTAGGAATCCAGGAATTCATTGGATACTACACCATGAATCCAGTGTACTCTCAAATCCAGTACTTCCTTGTCGTAGGGAGAAAAGTCTATTTTAATGTCTCTATAAAATAAGCACCCATGGCGAGCCACCTCCTCGTGGTGGGTGCTGGGTAACGCTAAGTGCTCGCCAACCCCCCGTGTGGATCCGGGGGCATATTTGGTCCACCAATCCGTTGGCCGTGGGTTGCGTCCCTGTGTCGGTGGAGGAGGGGATCCTGGTGGTTGAGGGTAATGGGGGCCTCGAACGACGTTCCTGTTACTCAACACACCACTTTGGCCCTGACTTCACCTAGACGGGTGGTAGAACTGGCCCGGTTCTATCAATCGGCTGGTCACGCCATGCCCTGTGCATGGACAAACTTCCTCAGCAATTATTGTGCATGTTTGTACATTTGTGACAATGAGCGTTTGTTATTATCATACTCTATACTATAATAATTTGCCTAGAGTCCTATGCCAGAAGGCGGTGGCTCATGGGCCAATCTAGTGATGTTGACCTCCGAATGATGTATGTCTCTAATTTCTTGTCTAGGGCCGAACCAGTCTGGCATTGAATTGGTCGACAAATACAGCTATTCGTGTCATATTCGCTGGAGTATACTATCCCTGTATCCCTGGTGTCAGCATCTTGGATACCCGTTGCTAATAGACACCGTCCTTGTTGACACTCCATGGTGGGTGGGGAGCAGGGATGGTGAATGATTTTCCTTTCGCCATGACTTTCCAACAAGCTGGTTCAACTCGACATGACAAAAAACGACGTCTGGACGAACTAGATCGTCCATCCGACACAAATTCAACCACTGATTCCTGGGCTAATCGAAGCAACTGATTTTCTGCCTAACAAACTCAACCCATTTGCCGTGTCAAAAGCTATCTATGGGATCTGTGGGGAGGTGAAAAATGTCACCCGTCTCCGTAATGGTTCACTGTTAGTTGAGTGCGCACGGAGACAGCAATCTCTAAATCTTATGTCTGTTAAAACATTTGCCAATATAGAAGTTGCCGTGTCCGTGCACAAAACTCTTAATTCGTGCCGTGGTATCATACGTGACAGGGCACGCTCTCTGTATGATATGAGTGAAGAGGATATTGCAGCTGAGCTTGAAGATCAGGGGGTTACAGCAGTGAAACGTTTCACCATTAAAAAGGATGGAATTGTAACTAAAACAAATATATATCTTCTAACATTTGCCAGACCTTCTTTACCACAGTCAATTAAGGCAGGATATCTTAACATCGGGGTGGATGTGTATTGTCCCCAATCCACTCCGGTGTTATAAATGTCAACAGTTTGGTCATGGGACTTACTCATGTCGTAATCCTGCAGTATGTTATCGCTGTGGCGATCCTCATGATGGCACAGGTTGCGAGAATGATCTCAAGTGTGTTAACTGCAAAGAGACTCATGCTGCTTCTTCAAGGTCATGCCCTATATATCAAAGGGAATCGAAGATAATGAAAATAAAATGTGAAAAAAATCTCTCTTATTTTGAAGCCAAAAAACTTTTCACCACTCAGTCCTCAACCCCATCAAATATAACATATTCTGCTGCAGTTACCCGTTCTGTAGCAATGTCCTCAGCTGCATGTCAAACTGACTTGACCTGGGTCAAATCAGAAAAATCTGTGTTTTCATCTAACAAACCTGCTTCTGAACCGAAAGAATCTACTGCCCCAGTCACTCAAATAACGTCTGAGTCTCAGACAGAAATTCAGTCTGAGTCATCACAATTGACTGCTTCGCCACTAGCCACATCACAACCACCCACTATTCCAGTGAAAAAGCAGAAAGGTAAAAAATTACATATGACAGAAACACATGTTGTTCCTCTACAAAATACTTTTGGGCCTCTAGACATGGAGGTGACCCCATACTCACAGGACGAGCGGAGGTGCTTACCCCCGTCACGTTCTCGCGAAAGATCGCCCATTGAGCCACCATGACTCAGCTGGCCAATATAATTCAATGGAACTGCAGAGGGATTAAAAATAACTTTAACGAGTTACAGTTACTCGTACAAGATCATCAACCGTCGGCATTCTGTATCCAAGAGACATATCTTAAAGATACAGATAATTTTAAATTGAGACAGTATGATGCTTACCATTCTTTTTCTCCTCAGAGGGATCGTGCAACTGGAGGAGCTTCTATTTTAGTACATCACAACGTCATCCATAGCCCTGTCGCTCTAAATACACAATTGCAAACTGTAGCTGTTCGTATTACTTTGCACATGGCGCTGACATTGTGCAGTTTGTACATACCGCCCTCTTCAAATATTCACAAATCAGATCTTCAAAATTTATATGATCAACTCCCGAAGCCATGTTTAATCACGGGCGATCTTAACGGACACAACCCACTTTGGGGAAGTGTCAACACAAATAGGAAGGGTAAATCATCGAGGATTTCATATCTGATAATAACTTGTGTATTTTCAATGACGATTCAGCTACTTACCTACATCCAGCTACGGGAACATATTCTTCCCTGGATATATCATTTGCCGACTCAAATTTGTGTAATGAATTCGAATGGGAGGTGCATGATGACCTGTGTGGGAGTGATCACTTCCCAACTATTCTTAAAGGCATTATCCCTGGGGATGATCCACCCTTATCCAGACGGAACTTCAAGAAGGCTGACTGGTCCTTATATAAAACACTTTGTATTGATCATTTAAAACCTGATGTTTTTGTAAACAGCGAAGATCCTATACAGCTGTTTTCAGATATAATCAATAACATTGCTGACCAAACTATCCCCAAGTCCTCTGCAATTCCACATGTTCGCAAACCATGGTTTACTAATGACTGTTAACAGGCCAGAAAGAGTAGGAGGAAAGCGGAAAAGTATTTTCGCCGCCACCCTACAGTACATAATTTAGATAGAGTAAAAATTTTAAATGCCAAGGCTCGACGCACTTTTAAACAGAGTAAACGCCTGTCTTTGAGGAACTATGTCTCCAAAATTAATTCCCGTACACCCATGTCTAAGGTGTGGAATATGATACAAAGAATTACGGGCAAAGGTTCCAGATCTACTGTTCATCATCTGAAGGATGGTGACCGGGTATTAACTGATAAATCTGATATTGCCAACAAGCTTGGTGAAACTCTCGCCAAACATTCTTCTTCGTCCAATTACGTACCTGAATTTAAACACTACCAGAAACAGCAGGAGAAGAAGAGAATAAATTTTACCTCAGACAATGGCGAAGACTATAATGAATTATTTTCATTACATGAGCTACACACTGCCCTTGAGCAAGCTCATGATACAGCGTCAGGAGCTGACTATATTCACTATCAGCTCCTGAAACATTTGCCCAAATCATGTTTGGAAACAATGCTCAATATTTTTGATTCAATATGGACTTAGGGAAAATTCCCGTCTTCTTGGCGTAATGCTATTGTAGATCCTATTCCAAAACCTGGCCGGGATCATACTGATCCGTCGAATTACAGACCAAGTTCTTAAACGAGTTGTGTCTGTAAAACCATGGAGCGTATGGTAAACAGTCGATTAACATGGTTTCTTGAAACTAACAACCTTATCACAAATATTCAGTGTGGTTTCAGGAAGAATCGTAGTACCATTGATCATTTGGTACGTTTAGAATCCTTTGTAAAAAATGCATTTATCAATAAGCAACATGCTGTACCGATCTTTTTTTGATCTCGAGAAAGCATACGATACCACCTGGAAGCATGGCATTTTAAAGGATTTACATGGTTTCGGTTTAAGGGGTCGTTTACCTCTGTTTATATCGCAATTTTTACAAGGCAGGCAATTTCAAGTCCGAGTAGGTTCTACCCTGTCTGATCATTACAATCAGCATCAGGGTGTTCCGCAAGGCAGCATTTTGTCTGTGACCTTATTTAGTATCAAGATCAACAGTTTATCCAAGGTTTTAAACGATTCAATAGATGGATCACTTTTCGTGGATGATTTTAATATTTCCTGTCGCGGTAAGAATATGCATACTATTGAACGGCAACTGCAATTATGTTTAAACAAAATAAATAAATGGTGTCTTGAGAATGGTTTTAAATTTTCTAAGACAAAAACTAATTGCTTCCATTTCTGCCGTAAGTATAAACCACATAAGGACCCAGAATTATTTTTAAATGGCACTCCTATCAAAGTCGTTAAGGAGGCCAAGTTCTTAGGTTTGATTTTCGACTCTCATTTAACTTTTCTTCCGCATATCAAATACTTGAAAACTAAATGCCTGAAGGCACTTGATCTATTGAAAGTTGTGTCAAATTCAAAATGGGGAGGGGATCAAGCTACTCTCCTGCACCTATACCGTGCACTTGTCCGTTCGAAGCTTGATTATGGCTCCATCATTTATGGTGGAGCCTGTAAAAGCAATCTAAAACTCCTTGATTCTATCCACCACCAAGGTCTGAGACTTTGTCTTTGGTCGTTCCGAACTTCTCCTATTGACAGTCTCTATGTCGAAGCCGATGAACCATCTCTTACACAGCGCCGTATCAAATTAGCTCTACAATATATTACAAAACTATACTCTAACGAATCCAACCCTGCTTTTAACTGTGTTTTCGATCCTCTTTATGAGCATTTATACATCAAAAAGTCTTCTCTTGTTCCACCTTTTGGGCACAGAATTAAACCATTCATTTCTGCTGCCGGCATTGAGCTGAAAAGTATAGCGCCTTCTCGTCTTCTCCTCCTTGGCAATTAGTGAGGCCACAAGTTGACCTCACATTAACAAAGTTTAAAAAATCAGACACAAACGAATTACAATATAAACAAGAGTTTATGCAATTAAAAAATAATTATAGTACATACAAATCCTTATTTACAGATGGTTCCAAGGATGGTTGCACAGTTGCTTGTGCCACTGTCATTGGATCCAGAACAATATCTTCTCGATTACCTGATAACAGCTCCATTTTCACTGCAGAAGCTAACGCAATATTAACGGCTCTTCAATATATTCAAAGACATCCTAATCATGTACAGTATATAATTTTTTCTGATTCTCTTTCTTGCCTTCAGGCTATTAAAAATTTGTCTTGTAAACATCCACTTTTAATTGACATAATTGAATTGTATAATGATCTTACAACTGGCAGTGCGACATCTTTTGTTGGTTACCCAGCCATGTCGGTATTTCTGGGAATGCAATGGCCGATCTTGCTGCTAAGGCTGCACTCAACAAATCTGTGACACCACGACTTATTCCATGCAGTGACTATAAAGCTAGCATTAGAACTTACATTCGTGATCTGATGCAAAAGAAGTGGGACACCCAAGTTGGAATAAATAAATTACATGCCATAAAACCTTATATTGGTTACACTCACTTGGGCTGTCAGTCCAGATTTGAAGAGGTCGCATTGGCCATACGCGTTACACCCACAGTTATTTACTAAAAGGTGATGATCCTCCGTTTTGTATCCCTTGTGATGAGAGAACCACGGTCAAGCATATCCTGCTTGACTGTTGAATTCTCCATCATAAGGGATAACTATATATTTCAATGTCAAAACAATGAAGGATCTTTTAAGCACAGTTAGTACTCATTTAATTCTTGGATTTTTAAAAGAAATTGATTTTCTTATTGAATTGTAATTGATATGTTCTGTAGATAGTTGTATTTTAATGATTGGTAGTTTAAATTAGTAACTTAGATTGTTAGTGGCTGTACCCTCAACGGGGGTTGAAGTATTGTAAAATTATTGTCCTCCTGAGAGGGTACGTAAGTCCAATACTCTCATAGTCAATTTAAATCTACTACTAGTTTTTAATCGTAGAATATTTGTTGTTTTTAAGTCATGGCTAAATTTCAGGATAATCGCCAATAGCTGAAGGGGTGGTGTAAATCCAGCTAGGTTTCATGCAGGTAGCAGAAGTAATGTAAGTCCCCATGGACCTTAGTATGGTGATCTACTTCAGTTGTTGGCGATCTATAGCCCCGGTTTTATGTTGTATTGTCTTCTTTAAATCCAATGTTTTAACTTTCAATGCTAGTTTTATGTTCTGTGATACTCTAGTGTTTTTACTGTCCTTCGCTGACAGGTTTTACTTTTTCTCTTTTCTCATCCTAACATTACTATAACTTATTTTGTTCTCGTCACGATATGGCTGCAATATTGCCGATGTGACGTTAAATGTTAACTCACTCACTCACTCACTCTATAAAATACTGAGCCCACTGAAAGCAGTAATCGCACTCTATTTTCGTTCTTAAACGTCACAAACCAAGTGCCATTCGCCTTTGGTTTCCATATTGAAAGAATTGGTTGCATGTTGAATAATATCAAACACATTTTCCCTGTCAAAATTTCTAATTGCAGATTTCATACGAACCGTCTGATGTATCGTCCTCCGATCCAGGAAACGGGTCGGCACAGCAGGTTCCACAACTGCAGCATGATAGGCCATGGTCCTTAAGAACAATGGGGGTAGACCCAGAGGTCACATGAAATATGACAATTTTTGTGAAGGCAACAAAATGTTAAAATAACCTTATTTATTCCTTTGAATACACAGAGTGCAGGCGCTAAAACGTCGGGGCGACGTAGGAAAAGCATCCTGCAGCTAGCGCCATGAGCCGGTGGATTGGCGCTTAATTAACGAGGCGCGGGGACACAGCACTTGGAGGAGTTTGTGCAGTCACCCCCAGATAAGCGTAAACAAACAGTGCAACTGACCGCGTGGACTAAATCCACTAAACTTAAATACAGTGCAAGTATCAAAACAATGGTAGGATACGTGAACTTTAGTCACAAATGTTGTTTTATTTAAAAAATATAATGAAAGTTAAAGACATTTTGAAATTTCAATGTAAACTGATCCAGGGGAAACGCGCCGAAGTTTCTGGTATCTCCTTACCACTTGAAAACACTTACTAGGGGTTAGCTGGCTCTTAAGACGTGTGTTATCGGGCAGAATGTGGATGTGAGGGTGTGAGAATCTACGACGTTATTACCGGCGTGCGACACCATGGCCAACGTCCTTGGATACTGGGACAGACAAACTGCAAGTGGAAAATAAATCACTTTGAGGAACTTCCCGGGGCTTGGTTTGGTCGGAGTACAATGTGGTTGAGTGGATGGGTCCATTTCTTCAGTTTGGAAGTGGTTGCATGGTGCCTCCAGTGAAACGGACGCGCGAAAAGGTAGGCAAAGTGAGATTAAAAAAGGGAAATGATATGTGGAAAAGAGAGGGCTAAGTTAAGCGTTCTATTTTTTGAATTGTATTATGAGTGGTGAGCCATTCCCGGAGGTACTGCAATACCGGGTCAACCCGTGATGAGGGCGGAGCAAGCTCCGTGGCACCTCATCCCGTTGCAAAAATCAGTTTAATATCGATGTCTCCAATAGGACACGTATCAGATATTAAGCTGATAAGAACAGATACTTTTTTTTTCTTTTTGATAAAATTTAATGCATATAACAAATTTACAAGCTCGGCCTAAAAGTATATCACAAAAAAGAAGTTTTGCCCTGCAGCGCTAACAACTAAAGAACTAAAAGAGGAAATTGCCAAACCTGGCTACATGCAATACACATTCACACTATATACATCAAATGAAGATAGATCTAGATGAAACACACGTAAATGAAGCATACATAATATATATTAACAAACGAGAAATACAAACAAACATGCCATATTCTAACTGACAACCAATCAAACCATATATATATATAAAGAATCATCAACATGCACATACTATATACATCACACTATACAAACAATATACATGCACAACATCACTATGTAAAATGCTACACATGCCAAAACCTGGCTACATGCACAATACATATTTACAATATAAAGATCAAATGAAGTATGAACTGAATGAAGCGAGCATAAATGAAGCATTCGAAAAGGAAACAAGGGTAAATGAAGCGTACGTAAACCAATAAACTCAAATGAAGCGTACATAATATATAGATAGATTCACAAACTTTTATGCCACATTATGGCTACAAAGTGTCAGTCAGTTAGAGCAAAAGTATGTGCATATATTTATCTATTAAGTTAAATATGTAATTCTAATAAATGATCGGGATTGATTTTACCAAATACTGAAGTTGAAAGCCAGTACCAGGAAAAGACAGATAGCGGAAAGCGACAAAAGTCAACCTTGACACGTGTCCTAAGGAAACATAGAAAACGCAACATGATATCATTTCCATTTAATTTTCTGTGCTCAAATTTATTTGAATTCCGAATAAGCAAAATTGTATATTTTGCCAAAGTTAAAAGGTAAATGCATAATGATTTTTTATAAGAATTTGGAATTTTAGGAACCAAATTAAACCGAATGACTTCGTTAGATCTTTCCAATAAGCCAAAAGACAATTGATCTAACCACTGGAAAACGATATCCCACAAAACATCAACACACGAGCAATAGATGAAAAGATTGTCAGAAGTTTCTATTGCTATACGACAGAGTGGACAGTTAGGAGTGATAGACATTCCCCGAGTATAAAGTGTATACCCCAAGGGGAGAGAATCATAGATGAGACGATAATTGACCGATTTCGAAAGTGGATCCACGAAGGAATTGTGTAGATTAAGCCAAACCTGCTGAAAAGGAATACGTGGATACAACGTTTCAACTTTATTTTCCACAACAGTTTGTAATAAACAAGCATAGTACTGTTTTGATGTAAACCGAAACATATCTATCAAATAATTTGAATTGACAGCTTCAAACTGTCTTAAAGCCAATAAACACGTCTGATACAATAATGGCATCGTCTCAGAATGAGGAAATAATAGTGAAGCAAAAGTAGGACAATAGTGACGTAAAGACATTCCTAACCAATATTTTGCAAAAAATGTCCACTTAGTTGAAGAATTATGCAAAAGATTTTGAATGTGCTTTAAATAAAAAGAATATAATTTTGATTGGATGTGAACTACACCCAAACCCCCATCCAAAATAGGTTTATAGCACACAGACCTCCGAATAGGCTTAGCAGTGGACTGTCAAATAAAACGAAAAGTCTCCCTCTGAAAAAGGTCGACATAATGTTTTGAAAATATTGTTACAGCCCCTCGATACCAAAATTTAGACAAAGCCATGACATTGCACACAGTAGATTTGCCCAGGTGATAACACCTTAGACACACTGGCAACCGACCCGGGGCAGTGACTAGCATGGACATTCTGTCACCCAGTCTAACAATATATGGAATATCTTCGGCTTTTCCACTGTCAACTTGCAACTGGACAGTTCTCACACCAGTCTGAACAGGGGATCCCCCAATTAACATAGTTTCAGGAGTTATGCTCAGCACCTTCCCAAATCTCCTAAAGTAGGAATCCAGGAATTCATTGGATACTACACCATGAATCCAGTGTACTCTCAAATCCAGTACTTCCTTGTCGTAGGGAGAAAAGTCTATTTTAATGTCTCTATAAAATAAGCACCCATGGCGAGCCACCTCCTCGTGGTGGGTGCTGGGTAACGCTAAGTGCTCGCCAACCCCCCGTGTGGATCCGGGGGCATATTTGGTCCACCAATCCGTTGGCCGTGGGTTGCGTCCCTGTGTCGGTGGAGGAGGGGATCCTGGTGGTTGAGGGTAATGGGGGCCTCGAACGACGTTCCTGTTACTCAACACACCACTTTGGCCCTGACTTCACCTAGACGGGTGGTAGAACTGGCCCGGTTCTATCAATCGGCTGGTCACGCCATGCCCTGTGCATGGACAAACTTCCTCAGCAATTATTGTGCATGTTTGTACATTTGTGACAATGAGCGTTTGTTATTATCATACTCTATACTATAATAATTTGCCTAGAGTCCTATGCCAGAAGGCGGTGGCTCATGGGCCAATCTAGTGATGTTGACCTCCGAATGATGTATGTCTCTAATTTCTTGTCTAGGGCCGAACCAGTCTGGCATTGAATTGGTCGACAAATACAGCTATTCGTGTCATATTCGCTGGAGTATACTATCCCTGTATCCCTGGTGTCAGCATCTTGGATACCCGTTGCTAACAGACACCGTCCTTGTTGACACTCCATGGTGGGTGGGGAGCAGGGATGGTGAATGATTTTCCTTTCGCCATGACTTTCCAACAAGCTGGTTCAACTCGACATGACAAAAAACGACGTCTGGACGAACTAGATCGTCCATCCGACACAAATTCAACCACTGATTCCTGGGCTAATCGAAGCAACTGATTTTCTGCCTAACAAACTCAACCCATTTGCCGTGTCAAAAGCTATCTATGGGATCTGTGGGGAGGTGAAAAATGTCACCCGTCTCCGTAATGGTTCACTGTTAGTTGAGTGCGCACGGAGACAGCAATCTCTAAATCTTATGTCTGTTAAAACATTTGCCAATATAGAAGTTGCCGTGTCCGTGCACAAAACTCTTAATTCGTGCCGTGGTATCATACGTGACAGGGCACGCTCTCTGTATGATATGAGTGAAGAGGATATTGCAGCTGAGCTTGAAGATCAGGGGGTTACAGCAGTGAAACGTTTCACCATTAAAAAGGATGGAATTGTAACTAAAACAAATATATATCTTCTAACATTTGCCAGACCTTCTTTACCACAGTCAATTAAGGCAGGATATCTTAACATCGGGGTGGATGTGTATTGTCCCCAATCCACTCCGGTGTTATAAATGTCAACAGTTTGGTCATGGGACTTACTCATGTCGTAATCCTGCAGTATGTTATCGCTGTGGCGATCCTCATGATGGCACAGGTTGCGAGAATGATCTCAAGTGTGTTAACTGCAAAGAGACTCATGCTGCTTCTTCAAGGTCATGCCCTATATATCAAAGGGAATCGAAGATAATGAAAATAAAATGTGAAAAAAATCTCTCTTATTTTGAAGCCAAAAAACTTTTCACCACTCAGTCCTCAACCCCATCAAATATAACATATTCTGCTGCAGTTACCCGTTCTGTAGCAATGTCCTCAGCTGCATGTCAAACTGACTTGACCTGGGTCAAATCAGAAAAATCTGTGTTTTCATCTAACAAACCTGCTTCTGAACCGAAAGAATCTACTGCCCCAGTCACTCAAATAACGTCTGAGTCTCAGACAGAAATTCAGTCTGAGTCATCACAATTGACTGCTTCGCCACTAGCCACATCACAACCACCCACTATTCCAGTGAAAAAGCAGAAAGGTAAAAAATTACATATGACAGAAACACATGTTGTTCCTCTACAAAATACTTTTGGGCCTCTAGACATGGAGGTGACCCCATACTCACAGGACGAGCGGAGGTGCTTACCCCCGTCACGTTCTCGAGAAAGATCGCCCATTGAGCCACCATGACTCAGCTGGCCAATATAATTCAATGGAACTGCAGAGGGATTAAAAATAACTTTAACGAGTTACAGTTACTCGTACAAGATCATCAACCGTCGGCATTCTGTATCCAAGAGACATATCTTAAAGATACAGATAATTTTAAATTGAGACAGTATGATGCTTACCATTCTTTTTCTCCTCAGAGGGATCGTGCAACTGGAGGAGCTTCTATTTTAGTACATCACAACGTCATCCATAGCCCTGTCGCTCTAAATACACAATTGCAAACTGTAGCTGTTCGTATTACTTTGCACATGGCGCTGACATTGTGCAGTTTGTACATACCGCCCTCTTCAAATATTCACAAATCAGATCTTCAAAATTTATACGATCAACTCCCGAAGCCATGTTTAATCACGGGCGATCTTAACGGACACAACCCACTTTGGGGAAGTGTCAACACAAATAGGAAGGGTAAATCATCGAGGATTTCATATCTGATAATAACTTATGTATTTTCAATGACGATTCAGCTACTTACCTACATCCAGCTACGGGAACATATTCTTCCCTGGATATATCATTTGCCGACTCAAATTTGTGTAATGAATTCGAATGGGAGGTGCATGATGACCTGTGTGGGAGTGATCACTTCCCAACTATTCTTAAAGGCATTATCCCTGGGGATGATCCACCCTTATCCAGACGGAACTTCAAGAAGGCTGACTGGTCCTTATATAAAACACTTTGTATTGATCATTTAAAACCTGATGTTTTTGTAAACAGCGAAGATCCTATACAGCTGTTTTCAGATATAATCAATAACATTGCTGACCAAACTATCCCCAAGTCCTCTGCAATTCCACATGTTCGCAAACCATGGTTTACTAATGACTGTTAACAGGCCAGAAAGAGTAGGAGGAAAGCGGAAAAGTATTTTCGCCGCCACCCTACAGTACATAATTTAGATAGAGTAAAAATTTTAAATGCCAAGGCTCGACGCACTTTTAAACAGAGTAAACGCCTGTCTTTGAGGAACTATGTCTCCAAAATTAATTCCCGTACACCCATGTCTAAGGTGTGGAATATGATACAAAGAATTACGGGCAAAGGTTCCAGATCTACTGTTCATCATCTGAAGGATGGTGACCGGGTATTAACTGATAAATCTGATATTGCCAACAAGCTTGGTGAAACTCTCGCCAAACATTCTTCTTCGTCCAATTACGTACCTGAATTTAAACACTACCAGAAACAGCAGGAGAAGAAGAGAATAAATTTTACCTCAGACAATGGCGAAGACTATAATGAATTATTTTCATTACATGAGCTACACACTGCCCTTGAGCAAGCTCATGATACAGCGTCAGGAGCTGACTATATTCACTATCAGCTCCTGAAACATTTGCCCAAATCATGTTTGGAAACAATGCTCAATATTTTTGATTCAATATGGACTTAGGGAAAATTCCCGTCTTCTTGGCGTAATGCTATTGTAGATCCTATTCCAAAACCTGGCCGGGATCATACTGATCCGTCGAATTACAGACCAAGTTCTTAAACGAGTTGTGTCTGTAAAACCATGGAGCGTATGGTAAACAGTCGATTAACATGGTTTCTTGAAACTAACAACCTTATCACAAATATTCAGTGTGGTTTCAGGAAGAATCGTAGTACCATTGATCATTTGGTACGTTTAGAATCCTTTGTAAAAAATGCATTTATCAATAAGCAACATGCTGTACCGATCTTTTTTTGATCTCGAGAAAGCATACGATACCACCTGGAAGCATGGCATTTTAAAGGATTTACATGGTTTCGGTTTAAGGGGTCGTTTACCTCTGTTTATATCGCAATTTTTACAAGGCAGGCAATTTCAAGTCCGAGTAGGTTCTACCCTGTCTGATCATTACAATCAGCATCAGGGTGTTCCGCAAGGCAGCATTTTGTCTGTGACCTTATTTAGTATCAAGATCAACAGTTTATCCAAGGTTTTAAACGATTCAATAGATGGATCACTTTTCGTGGATGATTTTAATATTTCCTGTCGCGGTAAGAATATGCATACTATTGAACGGCAACTGCAATTATGTTTAAACAAAATAAATAAATGGTGTCTTGAGAATGGTTTTAAATTTTCTAAGACAAAAACTAATTGCTTCCATTTCTGCCGTAAGTATAAACCACATAAGGACCCAGAATTATTTTTAAATGGCACTCCTATCAAAGTCGTTAAGGAGGCCAAGTTCTTAGGTTTGATTTTCGACTCTCATTTAACTTTTCTTCCGCATATCAAATACTTGAAAACTAAATGCCTGAAGGCACTTGATCTATTGAAAGTTGTGTCAAATTCAAAATGGGGAGGGGATCAAGCTACTCTCCTGCACCTATACCGTGCACTTGTCCGTTCGAAGCTTGATTATGGCTCCATCATTTATGGTGGAGCCTGTAAAAGCAATCTAAAACTCCTTGATTCTATCCACCACCAAGGTCTGAGACTTTGTCTTTGGTCGTTCCGAACTTCTCCTATTGACAGTCTCTATGTCGAAGCCGATGAACCATCTCTTACACAGCGCCGTATCAAATTAGCTCTACAATATATTACAAAACTATACTCTAACGAATCCAACCCTGCTTTTAACTGTGTTTTCGATCCTCTTTATGAGCATTTATACATCAAAAAGTCTTCTCTTGTTCCACCTTTTGGGCACAGAATTAAACCATTCATTTCTGCTGCCGGCATTGAGCTGAAAAGTATAGCGCCTTCTCGTCTTCTCCTCCTTGGCAATTAGTGAGGCCACAAGTTGACCTCACATTAACAAAGTTTAAAAAATCAGACACAAACGAATTACAATATAAACAAGAGTTTATGCAATTAAAAAATAATTATAGTACATACAAATCCTTATTTACAGATGGTTCCAAGGATGGTTGCACAGTTGCTTGTGCCACTGTCATTGGATCCAGAACAATATCTTCTCGATTACCTGATAACAGCTCCATTTTCACTGCAGAAGCTAACGCAATATTAACGGCTCTTCAATATATTCAAAGACATCCTAATCATGTACAGTATATAATTTTTTCTGATTCTCTTTCTTGCCTTCAGGCTATTAAAAATTTGTCTTGTAAACATCCACTTTTAATTGACATAATTGAATTGTATAATGATCTTACAACTGGCAGTGCGACATCTTTTGTTGGTTACCCAGCCATGTCGGTATTTCTGGGAATGCAATGGCCGATCTTGCTGCTAAGGCTGCACTCAACAAATCTGTGACACCACGACTTATTCCATGCAGTGACTATAAAGCTAGCATTAGAACTTACATTCGTGATCTGATGCAAAAGAAGTGGGACACCCAAGTTGGAATAAATAAATTACATGCCATAAAACCTTATATTGGTTACACTCACTTGGGCTGTCAGTCCAGATTTGAAGAGGTCGCATTGGCCATACGCGTTACACCCACAGTTATTTACTAAAAGGTGATGATCCTCCGTTTTGTATCCCTTGTGATGAGAGAACCACGGTCAAGCATATCCTGCTTGACTGTTGAATTCTCCATCATAAGGGATAACTATATATTTCAATGTCAAAACAATGAAGGATCTTTTAAGCACAGTTAGTACTCATTTAATTCTTGGATTTTTAAAAGAAATTGATTTTCTTATTGAATTGTAATTGATATGTTCTGTAAATAGTTGTATTTTAATGATTGGTAGTTTAAATTAGTAACTTAGATTGTTAGTGGCTGTACCCTCAACGGGGGTTGAAGTATTGTAAAATTATTGTCCTCCTGAGAGGGTACGTAAGTCCAATACTCTCATAGTCAATTTAAATCTACTACTAGTTTTTAATCGTAGAATATTTGTTGTTTTTAAGTCATGGCTAAATTTCAGGATAATCGCCAATAGCTGAAGGGGTGGTGTAAATCCAGCTAGGTTTCATGCAGGTAGCAGAAGTAATGTAAGTCCCCATGGACCTTAGTATGGTGATCTACTTCAGTTGTTGGCGATCTATAGCCCCGGTTTTATGTTGTATTGTCTTCTTTAAATCCAATGTTTTAACTTTCAATGCTAGTTTTATGTTCTGTGATACTCTAGTGTTTTTACTGTCCTTCGCTGACAGGTTTTACTTTTTCTCTTTTCTCATCCTAACATTACTATAACTTATTTTGTTCTCGTCACGATATGGCTGCAATATTGCCGATGTGACGTTAAATGTTAACTCACTCACTCACTCACTCTATAAAATACTGAGCCCACTGAAAGCAGTAATCGCACTCTATTTTCGTTCTTAAACGTCACAAACCAAGTGCCATTCGCCTTTGGTTTCCATATTGAAAGAATTGGTTGCATGTTGAATAATATCAAACACATTTTCCCTGTCAAAATTTCTAATTGCAGATTTCATACGTACCGTCTGATGTATCGTCCTCCGATCCAGGAAACGGGTCGGCACAGCAGGTTCCACAACTGCAGCATGATAGGCCATGGTCCTTAAGAACAATGGGGGTAGACCCAGAGGTCACATGAAATATGACAATTTTTGTGAAGGCAACAAAATGTTAAAATAACCTTATTTATTCCTTTGAATACACAGAGTGCAGGCGCTAAAACGTCGGGGCGACGTAGGAAAAGCATCCTGCAGCTAGCGCCATGAGCCGGTGGATTGGCGCTTAATTAACGAGGCGCGGGGACACAGCACTTGGAGGAGTTTGTGCAGTCACCCCCAGACAAGCGTAAACAAACAGTGCAACTGACCGCGTGGACTAAATCCACTAAACTTAAATACAGTGCAAGTATCAAAACAATGGTAGGATACGTGAACTTTAGTCACAAATGTTGTTTTATTTAAAAAATATAATGAAAGTTAAAGACATTTTGAAATTTCAATGTAAACTGATCCAGGGGAAACGCGCCGAAGTTTCTGGTATCTCCTTACCACTTGAAAACACTTACTAGGGGTTAGCTGGCTCTTAAGACGTGTGTTATCGGGCAGAATGTGGTTGTGAGGGTGTGAGAATCTACGACGTTATTACCGGCGTGCGACACCATGGCCAACGTCCTTGGATACTGGGACAGACAAACTGCAAGTGGAAAATAAATCACTTTGAGGAACTTCCCGGGGCTTGGTTTGGTCGGAGTACAATGTGGTTGAGTGGATGGGTCCATTTCTTCAGTTTGGAAGTGGTTGCATGGTGCCTCCAGTGAAACGGACGCGCGAAAAGGTAGGCAAAGTGAGATTAAAAAAGGGAAATGATATGTGGAAAAGAGAGGGCTAAGTTAAGCGTTCTATTTTTTGAATTGTATTATGAGTGGTGAGCCATTCCCGGAGGTACTGCAATACCGGGTCAACCCGTGATGAGGGCGGAGCAAGCTCCGTGGCACCTCATCCCGTTGCAAAAATCAGTTTAATATCGATGTCTCCAATAGGACACGTATCAGATATTAAGCTGATAAGAACAGATACTTTTTTTTTCTTTTTGATAAAATTTAATGCATATAACAAATTTACAAGCTCGGCCTAAAAGTATATCACAAAAAAGAAGTTTTGCCCTGCAGCGCTAACAACTAAAGAACTAAAAGAGGAAATTGCCAAACCTGGCTACATGCAATACACATTCACACTATATACATCAAATGAAGATAGATCTAGATGAAACACACGTAAATGAAGCATACATAATATATATTAACAAACGAGAAATACAAACAAACATGCCATATTCTAACTGACAACCAATCAAACCATATATATATATAAAGAATCATCAACATGCACATACTATATACATCACACTATACAAACAATATACATGCACAACATCACTATGTAAAATGCTACACATGCCAAAACCTGGCTACATGCACAATACATATTTACAATATAAAGATCAAATGAAGTATGAACTGAATGAAGCGAGCATAAATGAAGCATTCGAAAAGGAAACAAGGGTAAATGAAGCGTACGTAAACCAATAAACTCAAATGAAGCGTACATAATATATAGATAGATTCACAAACTTTTATGCCACATTATGGCTACAAAGTGTCAGTCAGTTAGAGCAAAAGTATGTGCATATATTTATCTATTAAGTTAAATATGTAATTCTAATAAATGATCGGGATTGATTTTACCAAATACTGAAGTTGAAAGCCAGTACCAGGAAAAGACAGATAGCGGAAAGCGACAAAAGTCAACCTTGACACGTGTCCTAAGGAAACATAGAAAACGCAACATGATATCATTTCCATTTAATTTTCTGTGCTCAAATTTATTTGAATTCCGAATAAGCAAAATTGTATATTTTGCCAAAGTTAAAAGGTAAATGCATAATGATTTTTTATAAGAATTTGGAATTTTAGGAACCAAATTAAACCGAATGACTTCGTTAGATCTTTCCAATAAGCCAAAAGACAATTGATCTAACCACTGGAAAACGATATCCCACAAAACATCAACACACGAGCAATAGATGAAAAGATTGTCAGAAGTTTCTATTGCTATACGACAGAGTGGACAGTTAGGAGTGATAGACATTCCCCGAGTATAAAGTGTATACCCCAAGGGGAGAGAATCATAGATGAGACGATAATTGACCGATTTCGAAAGTAGATCCACGAAGGAATTGTGTAGATTAAGCCAAACCTGCTGAAAAGGAATACGTGGATACAACGTTTCAACTTTATTTTCCACAACAGTTTGTAATAAACAAGCATAGTACTGTTTTGATGTAAACCGAAACATATCTATCAAATAATTTGAATTGACAGCTTCAAACTGTCTTAAAGCCAATAAACACGTCTGATACAATAATGGCATCGTCTCAGAATGAGGAAATAATAGTGAAGCAAAAGTAGGACAATAGTGACGTAAAGACATTCCTAACCAATATTTTGCAAAAAATGTCCACTTAGTTGAAGAATTATGCAAAAGATTTTGAATGTGCTTTAAATAAAAAGAATATAATTTTGATTGGATGTGAACTACACCCAAACCCCCATCCAAAATAGGTTTATAGCACACAGACCTCCGAATAGGCTTAGCAGTGGACTGTCAAATAAAACGAAAAGTCTCCCTCTGAAAAAGGTCGACATAATGTTTTGAAAATATTGTTACAGCCCCTCGATACCAAAATTTAGACAAAGCCATGACATTGCACACAGTAGATTTGCCCAGGTGATAACACCTTAGACACACTGGCAACCGACCCGGGGCAGTGACTAGCATGGACATTCTGTCACCCAGTCTAACAATATATGGAATATCTTCAGCTTTTCCACTGTCAACTTGCAACTGGACAGTTCTCACACCAGTCTGAACAGGGGATCCCCCAATTAACATAGTTTCAGGAGTTATGCTCAGCACCTTCCCAAATCTCCTAAAGTAGGAATCCAGGAATTCATTGGATACTACACCATGAATCCAGTGTACTCTCAAATCCAGTACTTCCTTGTCGTAGGGAGAAAAGTCTATTTTAATGTCTCTATAAAATAAGCACCCATGGCGAGCCACCTCCTCGTGGTGGGTGCTGGGTAACGCTAAGTGCTCGCCAACCCCCCGTGTGGATCCGGGGGCATATTTGGTCCACCAATCCGTTGGCCGTGGGTTGCGTCCCTGTGTCGGTGGAGGAGGGGATCCTGGTGGTTGAGGGTAATGGGGGCCTCGAACGACGTTCCTGTTACTCAACACACCACTTTGGCCCTGACTTCACCTAGACGGGTGGTAGAACTGGCCCGGTTCTATCAATCGGCTGGTCACGCCATGCCCTGTGCATGGACAAACTTCCTCAGCAATTATTGTGCATGTTTGTACATTTGTGACAATGAGCGTTTGTTATTATCATACTCTATACTATAATAATTTGCCTAGAGTCCTATGCCAGAAGGCGGTGGCTCATGGGCCAATCTAGTGATGTTGACCTCCGAATGATGTATGTCTCTAATTTCCTGTCTAGGGCCGAACCAGTCTGGCATTGAATTGGTCGACAAATACAGCTATTCGTGTCATATTCGCTGGAGTATACTATCCCTGTATCCCTGGTGTCAGCATCTTGGATACCCGTTGCTAATAGACACCGTCCTTGTTGACACTCCATGGTGGGTGGGGAGCAGGGATGGTGAATGATTTTCCTTTCGCCATGACTTTCCAACAAGCTGGTTCAACTCGACATGACAAAAAACGACGTCTGGACGAACTAGATCGTCCATCCGACACAAATTCAACCACTGATTCCTGGGCTAATCGAAGCAACTGATTTTCTGCCTAACAAACTCAACCCATTTGCCGTGTCAAAAGCTATCTATGGGATCTGTGGGGAGGTGAAAAATGTCACCCGTCTCCGTAATGGTTCACTGTTAGTTGAGTGCGCACGGAGACAGCAGTCTCTAAATCTTATGTCTGTTAAAACATTTGCCAATATAGAAGTTGCCGTGTCCGTGCACAAAACTCTTAATTCGTGCCGTGGTATCATACGTGACAGGGCACGCTCTCTGTATGATATGAGTGAAGAGGATATTGCAGCTGAGCTTGAAGATCAGGGGGTTACAGCAGTGAAACGTTTCACCATTAAAAAGGATGGAATTGTAACTAAAACAAATATATATCTTCTAACATTTGCCAGACCTTCTTTACCACAGTCAATTAAGGCAGGATATCTTAACATCGGGGTGGATGTGTATTGTCCCCAATCCACTCCGGTGTTATAAATGTCAACAGTTTGGTCATGGGACTTACTCATGTCGTAATCCTGCAGTATGTTATCGCTGTGGCGATCCTCATGATGGCACAGGTTGCGAGAATGATCTCAAGTGTGTTAACTGCAAAGAGACTCATGCTGCTTCTTCAAGGTCATGCCCTATATATCAAAGGGAATCGAAGATAATGAAAATAAAATGTGAAAAAAATCTCTCTTATTTTGAAGCCAAAAAACTTTTCACCACTCAGTCCTCAACCCCATCAAATATAACATATTCTGCTGCAGTTACCCGTTCTGTAGCAATGTCCTCAGCTGCATGTCAAACTGACTTGACCTGGGTCAAATCAGAAAAATCTGTGTTTTCATCTAACAAACCTGCTTCTGAACCGAAAGAATCTACTGCCCCAGTCACTCAAATAACGTCTGAGTCTCAGACAGAAATTCAGTCTGAGTCATCACAATTGACTGCTTCGCCACTAGCCACATCACAACCACCCACTATTCCAGTGAAAAAGCAGAAAGGTAAAAAATTACATATGACAGAAACACATGTTGTTCCTCTACAAAATACTTTTGGGCCTCTAGACATGGAGGTGACCCCATACTCACAGGACGAGCGGAGGTGCTTACCCCCGTCACGTTCTCGCGAAAGATCGCCCATTGAGCCACCATGACTCAGCTGGCCAATATAATTCAATGGAACTGCAGAGGGATTAAAAATAACTTTAACGAGTTACAGTTACTCGTACAAGATCATCAACCGTCGGCATTCTGTATCCAAGAGACATATCTTAAAGATACAGATAATTTTAAATTGAGACAGTATGATGCTTACCATTCTTTTTCTCCTCAGAGGGATCGTGCAACTGGAGGAGCTTCTATTTTAGTACATCACAACGTCATCCATAGCCCTGTCGCTCTAAATACACAATTGCAAACTGTAGCTGTTCGTATTACTTTGCACATGGCGCTGACATTGTGCAGTTTGTACATACCGCCCTCTTCAAATATTCACAAATCAGATCTTCAAAATTTATACGATCAACTCCCGAAGCCATGTTTAATCACGGGCGATCTTAACGGACACAACCCACTTTGGGGAAGTGTCAACACAAATAGGAAGGGTAAATCATCGAGGATTTCATATCTGATAATAACTTATGTATTTTCAATGACGATTCAGCTACTTACCTACATCCAGCTACGGGAACATATTCTTCCCTGGATATATCATTTGCCGACTCAAATTTGTGTAATGAATTCGAATGGGAGGTGCATGATGACCTGTGTGGGAGTGATCACTTCCCAACTATTCTTAAAGGCATTATCCCTGGGGATGATCCACCCTTATCCAGACGGAACTTCAAGAAGGCTGACTGGTCCTTATATAAAACACTTTGTATTGATCATTTAAAACCTGATGTTTTTGTAAACAGCGAAGATCCTATACAGCTGTTTTCAGATATAATCAATAACATTGCTGACCAAACTATCCCCAAGTCCTCTGCAATTCCACATGTTCGCAAACCATGGTTTACTAATGACTGTTAACAGGCCAGAAAGAGTAGGAGGAAAGCGGAAAAGTATTTTCGCCGCCACCCTACAGTACATAATTTAGATAGAGTAAAAATTTTAAATGCCAAGGCTCGACGCACTTTTAAACAGAGTAAACGCCTGTCTTTGAGGAACTATGTCTCCAAAATTAATTCCCGTACACCCATGTCTAAGGTGTGGAATATGATACAAAGAATTACGGGCAAAGGTTCCAGATCTACTGTTCATCATCTGAAGGATGGTGACCGGGTATTAACTGATAAATCTGATATTGCCAACAAGCTTGGTGAAACTCTCGCCAAACATTCTTCTTCGTCCAATTACGTACCTGAATTTAAACACTACCAGAAACAGCAGGAGAAGAAGAGAATAAATTTTACCTCAGACAATGGCGAAGACTATAATGAATTATTTTCATTACATGAGCTACACACTGCCCTTGAGCAAGCTCATGATACAGCGTCAGGAGCTGACTATATTCACTATCAGCTCCTGAAACATTTGCCCAAATCATGTTTGGAAACAATGCTCAATATTTTTGATTCAATATGGACTTAGGGAAAATTCCCGTCTTCTTGGCGTAATGCTATTGTAGATCCTATTCCAAAACCTGGCCGGGATCATACTGATCCGTCGAATTACAGACCAAGTTCTTAAACGAGTTGTGTCTGTAAAACCATGGAGCGTATGGTAAACAGTCGATTAACATGGTTTCTTGAAACTAACAACCTTATCACAAATATTCAGTGTGGTTTCAGGAAGAATCGTAGTACCATTGATCATTTGGTACGTTTAGAATCCTTTGTAAAAAATGCATTTATCAATAAGCAACATGCTGTACCGATCTTTTTTTGATCTCGAGAAAGCATACGATACCACCTGGAAGCATGGCATTTTAAAGGATTTACATGGTTTCGGTTTAAGGGGTCGTTTACCTCTGTTTATATCGCAGTTTTTACAAGGCAGGCAATTTCAAGTCCGAGTAGGTTCTACCCTGTCTGATCATTACAATCAGCATCAGGGTGTTCCGCAAGGCAGCATTTTGTCTGTGACCTTATTTAGTATCAAGATCAACAGTTTATCCAAGGTTTTAAACGATTCAATAGATGGATCACTTTTCGTGGATGATTTTAATATTTCCTGTCGCGGTAAGAATATGCATACTATTGAACGGCAACTGCAATTATGTTTAAACAAAATAAATAAATGGTGTCTTGAGAATGGTTTTAAATTTTCTAAGACAAAAACTAATTGCTTCCATTTCTGCCGTAAGTATAAACCACATAAGGACCCAGAATTATTTTTAAATGGCACTCCTATCAAAGTCGTTAAGGAGGCCAAGTTCTTAGGTTTGATTTTCGACTCTCATTTAACTTTTCTTCCGCATATCAAATACTTGAAAACTAAATGCCTGAAGGCACTTGATCTATTGAAAGTTGTGTCAAATTCAAAATGGGGAGGGGATCAAGCTACTCTCCTGCACCTATACCGTGCACTTGTCCGTTCGAAGCTTGATTATGGCTCCATCATTTATGGTGGAGCCTGTAAAAGCAATCTAAAACTCCTTGATTCTATCCACCACCAAGGTCTGAGACTTTGTCTTTGGTCGTTCCGAACTTCTCCTATTGACAGTCTCTATGTCGAAGCCGATGAACCATCTCTTACACAGCGCCGTATCAAATTAGCTCTACAATATATTACAAAACTATACTCTAACGAATCCAACCCTGCTTTTAACTGTGTTTTCGATCCTCTTTATGAGCATTTATACATCAAAAAGTCTTCTCTTGTTCCACCTTTTGGGCACAGAATTAAACCATTCATTTCTGCTGCCGGCATTGAGCTGAAAAGTATAGCGCCTTCTCGTCTTCTCCTCCTTGGCAATTAGTGAGGCCACAAGTTGACCTCACATTAACAAAGTTTAAAAAATCAGACACAAACGAATTACAATATAAACAAGAGTTTATGCAATTAAAAAATAATTATAGTACATACAAATCCTTATTTACAGATGGTTCCAAGGATGGTTGCACAGTTGCTTGTGCCACTGTCATTGGATCCAGAACAATATCTTCTCGATTACCTGATAACAGCTCCATTTTCACTGCAGAAGCTAACGCAATATTAACGGCTCTTCAATATATTCAAAGACATCCTAATCATGTACAGTATATAATTTTTTCTGATTCTCTTTCTTGCCTTCAGGCTATTAAAAATTTGTCTTGTAAACATCCACTTTTAATTGACATAATTGAATTGTATAATGATCTTACAACTGGCAGTGCGACATCTTTTGTTGGTTACCCAGCCATGTCGGTATTTCTGGGAATGCAATGGCCGATCTTGCTGCTAAGGCTGCACTCAACAAATCTGTGACACCACGACTTATTCCATGCAGTGACTATAAAGCTAGCATTAGAACTTACATTCGTGATCTGATGCAAAAGAAGTGGGACACCCAAGTTGGAATAAATAAATTACATGCCATAAAACCTTATATTGGTTACACTCACTTGGGCTGTCAGTCCAGATTTGAAGAGGTCGCATTGGCCATACGCGTTACACCCACAGTTATTTACTAAAAGGTGATGATCCTCCGTTTTGTATCCCTTGTGATGAGAGAACCACGGTCAAGCATATCCTGCTTGACTGTTGAATTCTCCATCATAAGGGATAACTATATATTTCAATGTCAAAACAATGAAGGATCTTTTAAGCACAGTTAGTACTCATTTAATTCTTGGATTTTTAAAAGAAATTGATTTTCTTATTGAATTGTAATTGATATGTTCTGTAAATAGTTGTATTTTAATGATTGGTAGTTTAAATTAGTAACTTAGATTGTTAGTGGCTGTACCCTCAACGGGGGTTGAAGTGTTGTAAAATTATTGTCCTCCTGAGAGGGTACGTAAGTCCAATACTCTCATAGTCAATTTAAATCTACTACTAGTTTTTAATCGTAGAATATTTGTTGTTTTTAAGTCATGGCTAAATTTCAGGATAATCGCCAATAGCTGAAGGGGTGGTGTAAATCCAGCTAGGTTTCATGCAGGTAGCAGAAGTAATGTAAGTCCCCATGGACCTTAGTATGGTGATCTACTTCAGTTGTTGGCGATCTATAGCCCCGGTTTTATGTTGTATTGTCTTCTTTAAATCCAATGTTTTAACTTTCAATGCTAGTTTTATGTTCTGTGATACTCTAGTGTTTTTACTGTCCTTCGCTGACAGGTTTTACTTTTTCTCTTTTCTCATCCTAACATTACTATAACTTATTTTGTTCTCGTCACGATATGGCTGCAATATTGCCGATGTGACGTTAAATGTTAACTCACTCACTCACTCACTCTATAAAATACTGAGCCCACTGAAAGCAGTAATCGCACTCTATTTTCGTTCTTAAACGTCACAAACCAAGTGCCATTCGCCTTTGGTTTCCATATTGAAAGAATTGGTTGCATGTTGAATAATATCAAACACATTTTCCCTGTCAAAATTTCTAATTGCAGATTTCATACGTACCGTCTGATGTATCGTCCTCCGATCCAGGAAACGGGTCGGCACAGCAGGTTCCACAACTGCAGCATGATAGGCCATGGTCCTTAAGAACAATGGGGGTAGACCCAGAGGTCACATGAAATATGACAATTTTTGTGAAGGCAACAAAATGTTAAAATAACCTTATTTATTCCTTTGAATACACAGAGTGCAGGCGCTAAAACGTCGGGGCGACGTAGGAAAAGCATCCTGCAGCTAGCGCCATGAGCCGGTGGATTGGCGCTTAATTAACGAGGCGCGGGGACACAGCACTTGGAGGAGTTTGTGCAGTCACCCCCAGACAAGCGTAAACAAACAGTGCAACTGACCGCGTGGACTAAATCCACTAAACTTAAATACAGTGCAAGTATCAAAACAATGGTAGGATACGTGAACTTTAGTCACAAATGTTGTTTTATTTAAAAAATATAATGAAAGTTAAAGACATTTTGAAATTTCAATGTAAACTGATCCAGGGGAAACGCGCCGAAGTTTCTGGTATCTCCTTACCACTTGAAAACACTTACTAGGGGTTAGCTGGCTCTTAAGACGTGTGTTATCGGGCAGAATGTGGTTGTGAGGGTGTGAGAATCTACGACGTTATTACCGGCGTGCGACACCATGGCCAACGTCCTTGGATACTGGGACAGACAAACTGCAAGTGGAAAATAAATCACTTTGAGGAACTTCCCGGGGCTTGGTTTGGTCGGAGTACAATGTGGTTGAGTGGATGGGTCCATTTCTTCAGTTTGGAAGTGGTTGCATGGTGCCTCCAGTGAAACGGACGCGCGAAAAGGTAGGCAAAGTGAGATTAAAAAAGGGAAATGATATGTGGAAAAGAGAGGGCTAAGTTAAGCGTTCTATTTTTTGAATTGTATTATGAGTGGTGAGCCATTCCCGGAGGTACTGCAATACCGGGTCAACCCGTGATGAGGGCGGAGCAAGCTCCGTGGCACCTCATCCCGTTGCAAAAATCAGTTTAATATCGATGTCTCCAATAGGACACGTATCAGATATTAAGCTGATAAGAACAGATACTTTTTTTTTCTTTTTGATAAAATTTAATGCATATAACAAATTTACAAGCTCGGCCTAAAAGTATATCACAAAAAAGAAGTTTTGCCCTGCAGCGCTAACAACTAAAGAACTAAAAGAGGAAATTGCCAAACCTGGCTACATGCAATACACATTCACACTATATACATCAAATGAAGATAGATCTAGATGAAACACACGTAAATGAAGCATACATAATATATATTAACAAACGAGAAATACAAACAAACATGCCATATTCTAACTGACAACCAATCAAACCATATATATATATAAAGAATCATCAACATGCACATACTATATACATCACACTATACAAACAATATACATGCACAACATCACTATGTAAAATGCTACACATGCCAAAACCTGGCTACATGCACAATACATATTTACAATATAAAGATCAAATGAAGTATGAACTGAATGAAGCGAGCATAAATGAAGCATTCGAAAAGGAAACAAGGGTAAATGAAGCGTACGTAAACCAATAAACTCAAATGAAGCGTACATAATATATAGATAGATTCACAAACTTTTATGCCACATTATGGCTACAAAGTGTCAGTCAGTTAGAGCAAAAGTATGTGCATATATTTATCTATTAAGTTAAATATGTAATTCTAATAAATGATCGGGATTGATTTTACCAAATACTGAAGTTGAAAGCCAGTACCAGGAAAAGACAGATAGCGGAAAGCGACAAAAGTCAACCTTGACACGTGTCCTAAGGAAACATAGAAAACGCAACATGATATCATTTCCATTTAATTTTCTGTGCTCAAATTTATTTGAATTCCGAATAAGCAAAATTGTATATTTTGCCAAAGTTAAAAGGTAAATGCATAATGATTTTTTATAAGAATTTGGAATTTTAGGAACCAAATTAAACCGAATGACTTCGTTAGATCTTTCCAATAAGCCAAAAGACAATTGATCTAACCACTGGAAAACGATATCCCACAAAACATCAACACACGAGCAATAGATGAAAAGATTGTCAGAAGTTTCTATTGCTATACGACAGAGTGGACAGTTAGGAGTGATAGACATTCCCCGAGTATAAAGTGTATACCCTAAGGGGAGAGAATCATAGATGAGACGATAATTGACCGATTTCGAAAGTGGATCCACGAAGGAATTGTGTAGATTAAGCCAAACCTGCTGAAAAGGAATACGTGGATACAACGTTTCAACTTTATTTTCCACAACAGTTTGTAATAAACAAGCATAGTACTGTTTTGATGTAAACCGAAACATATCTATCAAATAATTTGAATTGACAGCTTCAAACTGTCTTAAAGCCAATAAACACGTCTGATACAATAATGGCATCGTCTCAGAATGAGGAAATAATAGTGAAGCAAAAGTAGGACAATAGTGACGTAAAGACATTCCTAACCAATATTTTGCAAAAAATGTCCACTTAGTTGAAGAATTATGCAAAAGATTTTGAATGTGCTTTAAATAAAAAGAATATAATTTTGATTGGATGTGAACTACACCCAAACCCCCATCCAAAATAGGTTTATAGCACACAGACCTCCGAATAGGCTTAGCAGTGGACTGTCAAATAAAACGAAAAGTCTCCCTCTGAAAAAGGTCGACATAATGTTTTGAAAATATTGTTACAGCCCCTCGATACCAAAATTTAGACAAAGCCATGACATTGCACACAGTAGATTTGCCCAGGTGATAACACCTTAGACACACTGGCAACCGACCCGGGGCAGTGACTAGCATGGACATTCTGTCACCCAGTCTAACAATATATGGAATATCTTCAGCTTTTCCACTGTCAACTTGCAACTGGACAGTTCTCACACCAGTCTGAACAGGGGATCCCCCAATTAACATAGTTTCAGGAGTTATGCTCAGCACCTTCCCAAATCTCCTAAAGTAGGAATCCAGGAATTCATTGGATACTACACCATGAATCCAGTGTACTCTCAAATCCAGTACTTCCTTGTCGTAGGGAGAAAAGTCTATTTTAATGTCTCTATAAAATAAGCACCCATGGCGAGCCACCTCCTCGTGGTGGGTGCTGGGTAACGCTAAGTGCTCGCCAACCCCCCGTGTGGATCCGGGGGCATATTTGGTCCACCAATCCGTTGGCCGTGGGTTGCGTCCCTGTGTCGGTGGAGGAGGGGATCCTGGTGGTTGAGGGTAATGGGGGCCTCGAACGACGTTCCTGTTACTCAACACACCACTTTGGCCCTGACTTCACCTAGACGGGTGGTAGAACTGGCCCGGTTCTATCAATCGGCTGGTCACGCCATGCCCTGTGCATGGACAAACTTCCTCAGCAATTATTGTGCATGTTTGTACATTTGTGACAATGAGCGTTTGTTATTATCATACTCTATACTATAATAATTTGCCTAGAGTCCTATGCCAGAAGGCGGTGGCTCATGGGCCAATCTAGTGATGTTGACCTCCGAATGATGTATGTCTCTAATTTCTTGTCTAGGGCCGAACCAGTCTGGCATTGAATTGGTCGACAAATACAGCTATTCGTGTCATATTCGCTGGAGTATACTATCCCTGTATCCCTGGTGTCAGCATCTTGGATACCCGTTGCTAATAGACACCGTCCTTGTTGACACTCCATGGTGGGTGGGGAGCAGGGATGGTGAATGATTTTCCTTTCGCCATGACTTTCCAACAAGCTGGTTCAACTCGACATGACAAAAAACGACGTCTGGACGAACTAGATCGTCCATCCGACACAAATTCAACCACTGATTCCTGGGCTAATCGAAGCAACTGATTTTCTGCCTAACAAACTCAACCCATTTGCCGTGTCAAAAGCTATCTATGGGATCTGTGGGGAGGTGAAAAATGTCACCCGTCTCCGTAATGGTTCACTGTTAGTTGAGTGCGCACGGAGACAGCAATCTCTAAATCTTATGTCTGTTAAAACATTTGCCAATATAGAAGTTGCCGTGTCCGTGCACAAAACTCTTAATTCGTGCCGTGGTATCATACGTGACAGGGCACGCTCTCTGTATGATATGAGTGAAGAGGATATTGCAGCTGAGCTTGAAGATCAGGGGGTTACAGCAGTGAAACGTTTCACCATTAAAAAGGATGGAATTGTAACTAAAACAAATATATATCTTCTAACATTTGCCAGACCTTCTTTACCACAGTCAATTAAGGCAGGATATCTTAACATCGGGGTGGATGTGTATTGTCCCCAATCCACTCCGGTGTTATAAATGTCAACAGTTTGGTCATGGGACTTACTCATGTCGTAATCCTGCAGTATGTTATCGCTGTGGCGATCCTCATGATGGCACAGGTTGCGAGAATGATCTCAAGTGTGTTAACTGCAAAGAGACTCATGCTGCTTCTTCAAGGTCATGCCCTATATATCAAAGGGAATCGAAGATAATGAAAATAAAATGTGAAAAAAATCTCTCTTATTTTGAAGCCAAAAAACTTTTCACCACTCAGTCCTCAACCCCATCAAATATAACATATTCTGCTGCAGTTACCCGTTCTGTAGCAATGTCCTCAGCTGCATGTCAAACTGACTTGACCTGGGTCAAATCAGAAAAATCTGTGTTTTCATCTAACAAACCTGCTTCTGAACCGAAAGAATCTACTGCCCCAGTCACTCAAATAACGTCTGAGTCTCAGACAGAAATTCAGTCTGAGTCATCACAATTGACTGCTTCGCCACTAGCCACATCACAACCACCCACTATTCCAGTGAAAAAGCAGAAAGGTAAAAAATTACATATGACAGAAACACATGTTGTTCCTCTACAAAATACTTTTGGGCCTCTAGACATGGAGGTGACCCCATACTCACAGGACGAGCGGAGGTGCTTACCCCCGTCACGTTCTCGCGAAAGATCGCCCATTGAGCCACCATGACTCAGCTGGCCAATATAATTCAATGGAACTGCAGAGGGATTAAAAATAACTTTAACGAGTTACAGTTACTCGTACAAGATCATCAACCGTCGGCATTCTGTATCCAAGAGACATATCTTAAAGATACAGATAATTTTAAATTGAGACAGTATGATGCTTACCATTCTTTTTCTCCTCAGAGGGATCGTGCAACTGGAGGAGCTTCTATTTTAGTACATCACAACGTCATCCATAGCCCTGTCGCTCTAAATACACAATTGCAAACTGTAGCTGTTCGTATTACTTTGCACATGGCGCTGACATTGTGCAGTTTGTACATACCGCCCTCTTCAAATATTCACAAATCAGATCTTCAAAATTTATACGATCAACTCCCGAAGCCATGTTTAATCACGGGCGATCTTAACGGACACAACCCACTTTGGGGAAGTGTCAACACAAATAGGAAGGGTAAATCATCGAGGATTTCATATCTGATAATAACTTATGTATTTTCAATGACGATTCAGCTACTTACCTACATCCAGCTACGGGAACATATTCTTCCCTGGATATATCATTTGCCGACTCAAATTTGTGTAATGAATTCGAATGGGAGGTGCATGATGACCTGTGTGGGAGTGATCACTTCCCAACTATTCTTAAAGGCATTATCCCTGGGGATGATCCACCCTTATCCAGACGGAACTTCAAGAAGGCTGACTGGTCCTTATATAAAACACTTTGTATTGATCATTTAAAACCTGATGTTTTTGTAAACAGCGAAGATCCTATACAGCTGTTTTCAGATATAATCAATAACATTGCTGACCAAACTATCCCCAAGTCCTCTGCAATTCCACATGTTCGCAAACCATGGTTTACTAATGACTGTTAACAGGCCAGAAAGAGTAGGAGGAAAGCGGAAAAGTATTTTCGCCGCCACCCTACAGTACATAATTTAGATAGAGTAAAAATTTTAAATGCCAAGGCTCGACGCACTTTTAAACAGAGTAAACGCCTGTCTTTGAGGAACTATGTCTCCAAAATTAATTCCCGTACACCCATGTCTAAGGTGTGGAATATGATACAAAGAATTACGGGCAAAGGTTCCAGATCTACTGTTCATCATCTGAAGGATGGTGACCGGGTATTAACTGATAAATCTGATATTGCCAACAAGCTTGGTGAAACTCTCGCCAAACATTCTTCTTCGTCCAATTACGTACCTGAATTTAAACACTACCAGAAACAGCAGGAGAAGAAGAGAATAAATTTTACCTCAGACAATGGCGAAGACTATAATGAATTATTTTCATTACATGAGCTACACACTGCCCTTGAGCAAGCTCATGATACAGCGTCAGGAGCTGACTATATTCACTATCAGCTCCTGAAACATTTGCCCAAATCATGTTTGGAAACAATGCTCAATATTTTTGATTCAATATGGACTTAGGGAAAATTCCCGTCTTCTTGGCGTAATGCTATTGTAGATCCTATTCCAAAACCTGGCCGGGATCATACTGATCCGTCGAATTACAGACCAAGTTCTTAAACGAGTTGTGTCTGTAAAACCATGGAGCGTATGGTAAACAGTCGATTAACATGGTTTCTTGAAACTAACAACCTTATCACAAATATTCAGTGTGGTTTCAGGAAGAATCGTAGTACCATTGATCATTTGGTACGTTTAGAATCCTTTGTAAAAAATGCATTTATCAATAAGCAACATGCTGTACCGATCTTTTTTTGATCTCGAGAAAGCATACGATACCACCTGGAAGCATGGCATTTTAAAGGATTTACATGGTTTCGGTTTAAGGGGTCGTTTACCTCTGTTTATATCGCAATTTTTACAAGGCAGGCAATTTCAAGTCCGAGTAGGTTCTACCCTGTCTGATCATTACAATCAGCATCAGGGTGTTCCGCAAGGCAGCATTTTGTCTGTGACCTTATTTAGTATCAAGATCAACAGTTTATCCAAGGTTTTAAACGATTCAATAGATGGATCACTTTTCGTGGATGATTTTAATATTTCCTGTCGCGGTAAGAATATGCATACTATTGAACGGCAACTGCAATTATGTTTAAACAAAATAAATAAATGGTGTCTTGAGAATGGTTTTAAATTTTCTAAGACAAAAACTAATTGCTTCCATTTCTGCCGTAAGTATAAACCACATAAGGACCCAGAATTATTTTTAAATGGCACTCCTATCAAAGTCGTTAAGGAGGCCAAGTTCTTAGGTTTGATTTTCGACTCTCATTTAACTTTTCTTCCGCATATCAAATACTTGAAAACTAAATGCCTGAAGGCACTTGATCTATTGAAAGTTGTGTCAAATTCAAAATGGGGAGGGGATCAAGCTACTCTCCTGCACCTATACCGTGCACTTGTCCGTTCGAAGCTTGATTATGGCTCCATCATTTATGGTGGAGCCTGTAAAAGCAATCTAAAACTCCTTGATTCTATCCACCACCAAGGTCTGAGACTTTGTCTTTGGTCGTTCCGAACTTCTCCTATTGACAGTCTCTATGTCGAAGCCGATGAACCATCTCTTACACAGCGCCGTATCAAATTAGCTCTACAATATATTACAAAACTATACTCTAACGAATCCAACCCTGCTTTTAACTGTGTTTTCGATCCTCTTTATGAGCATTTATACATCAAAAAGTCTTCTCTTGTTCCACCTTTTGGGCACAGAATTAAACCATTCATTTCTGCTGCCGGCATTGAGCTGAAAAGTATAGCGCCTTCTCGTCTTCTCCTCCTTGGCAATTAGTGAGGCCACAAGTTGACCTCACATTAACAAAGTTTAAAAAATCAGACACAAACGAATTACAATATAAACAAGAGTTTATGCAATTAAAAAATAATTATAGTACATACAAATCCTTATTTACAGATGGTTCCAAGGATGGTTGCACAGTTGCTTGTGCCACTGTCATTGGATCCAGAACAATATCTTCTCGATTACCTGATAACAGCTCCATTTTCACTGCAGAAGCTAACGCAATATTAACGGCTCTTCAATATATTCAAAGACATCCTAATCATGTACAGTATATAATTTTTTCTGATTCTCTTTCTTGCCTTCAGGCTATTAAAAATTTGTCTTGTAAACATCCACTTTTAATTGACATAATTGAATTGTATAATGATCTTACAACTGGCAGTGCGACATCTTTTGTTGGTTACCAGCCATGTCGGTATTTCTGGGAATGCAATGGCCGATCTTGCTGCTAAGGCTGCACTCAACAAATCTGTGACACCACGACTTATTCCATGCAGTGACTATAAAGCTAGCATTAGAACTTACATTCGTGATCTGATGCAAAAGAAGTGGGACACCCAAGTTGGAATAAATAAATTACATGCCATAAAACCTTATATTGGTTACACTCACTTGGGCTGTCAGTCCAGATTTGAAGAGGTCGCATTGGCCATACGCGTTACACCCACAGTTATTTACTAAAAGGTGATGATCCTCCGTTTTGTATCCCTTGTGATGAGAGAACCACGGTCAAGCATATCCTGCTTGACTGTTGAATTCTCCATCATAAGGGATAACTATATATTTCAATGTCAAAACAATGAAGGATCTTTTAAGCACAGTTAGTACTCATTTAATTCTTGGATTTTTAAAAGAAATTGATTTTCTTATTGAATTGTAATTGATATGTTCTGTAAATAGTTGTATTTTAATGATTGGTAGTTTAAATTAGTAACTTAGATTGTTAGTGGCTGTACCCTCAACGGGGGTTGAAGTATTGTAAAATTATTGTCCTCCTGAGAGGGTACGTAAGTCCAATACTCTCATAGTCAATTTAAATCTACTACTAGTTTTTAATCGTAGAATATTTGTTGTTTTTAAGTCATGGCTAAATTTCAGGATAATCGCCAATAGCTGAAGGGGTGGTGTAAATCCAGCTAGGTTTCATGCAGGTAGCAGAAGTAATGTAAGTCCCCATGGACCTTAGTATGGTGATCTACTTCAGTTGTTGGCGATCTATAGCCCCGGTTTTATGTTGTATTGTCTTCTTTAAATCCAATGTTTTAACTTTCAATGCTAGTTTTATGTTCTGTGATACTCTAGTGTTTTTACTGTCCTTCGCTGACAGGTTTTACTTTTTCTCTTTTCTCATCCTAACATTACTATAACTTATTTTGTTCTCGTCACGATATGGCTGCAATATTGCCGATGTGACGTTAAATGTTAACTCACTCACTCACTCACTCTATAAAATACTGAGCCCACTGAAAGCAGTAATCGCACTCTATTTTCGTTCTTAAACGTCACAAACCAAGTGCCATTCGCCTTTGGTTTCCATATTGAAAGAATTGGTTGCATGTTGAATAATATCAAACACATTTTCCCTGTCAAAATTTCTAATTGCAGATTTCATACGTACCGTCTGATGTATCGTCCTCCGATCCAGGAAACGGGTCGGCACAGCAGGTTCCACAACTGCAGCATGATAGGCCATGGTCCTTAAGAACAATGGGGGTAGACCCAGAGGTCACATGAAATATGACAATTTTTGTGAAGGCAACAAAATGTTAAAATAACCTTATTTATTCCTTTGAATACACAGAGTGCAGGCGCTAAAACGTCGGGGCGACGTAGGAAAAGCATCCTGCAGCTAGCGCCATGAGCCGGTGGATTGGCGCTTAATTAACGAGGCGCGGGGACACAGCACTTGGAGGAGTTTGTGCAGTCACCCCCAGACAAGCGTAAACAAACAGTGCAACTGACCGCGTGGACTAAATCCACTAAACTTAAATACAGTGCAAGTATCAAAACAATGGTAGGATACGTGAACTTTAGTCACAAATGTTGTTTTATTTAAAAAATATAATGAAAGTTAAAGACATTTTGAAATTTCAATGTAAACTGATCCAGGGGAAACGCGCCGAAGTTTCTGGTATCTCCTTACCACTTGAAAACACTTACTAGGGGTTAGCTGGCTCTTAAGACGTGTGTTATCGGGCAGAATGTGGTTGTGAGGGTGTGAGAATCTACGACGTTATTACCGGCGTGCGACACCATGGCCAACGTCCTTGGATACTGGGACAGACAAACTGCAAGTGGAAAATAAATCACTTTGAGGAACTTCCCGGGGCTTGGTTTGGTCGGAGTACAATGTGGTTGAGTGGATGGGTCCATTTCTTCAGTTTGGAAGTGGTTGCATGGTGCCTCCAGTGAAACGGACGCGCGAAAAGGTAGGCAAAGTGAGATTAAAAAAGGGAAATGATATGTGGAAAAGAGAGGGCTAAGTTAAGCGTTCTATTTTTTGAATTGTATTATGAGTGGTGAGCCATTCCCGGAGGTACTGCAATACCGGGTCAACCCGTGATGAGGGCGGAGCAAGCTCCGTGGCACCTCATCCCGTTGCAAAAATCAGTTTAATATCGATGTCTCCAATAGGACACGTATCAGATATTAAGCTGATAAGAACAGATACTTTTTTTTTCTTTTTGATAAAATTTAATGCATATAACAAATTTACAAGCTCGGCCTAAAAGTATATCACAAAAAAGAAGTTTTGCCCTGCAGCGCTAACAACTAAAGAACTAAAAGAGGAAATTGCCAAACCTGGCTACATGCAATACACATTCACACTATATACATCAAATGAAGATAGATCTAGATGAAACACACGTAAATGAAGCATACATAATATATATTAACAAACGAGAAATACAAACAAACATGCCATATTCTAACTGACAACCAATCAAACCATATATATATATAAAGAATCATCAACATGCACATACTATATACATCACACTATACAAACAATATACATGCACAACATCACTATGTAAAATGCTACACATGCCAAAACCTGGCTACATGCACAATACATATTTACAATATAAAGATCAAATGAAGTATGAACTGAATGAAGCGAGCATAAATGAAGCATTCGAAAAGGAAACAAGGGTAAATGAAGCGTACGTAAACCAATAAACTCAAATGAAGCGTACATAATATATAGATAGATTCACAAACTTTTATGCCACATTATGGCTACAAAGTGTCAGTCAGTTAGAGCAAAAGTATGTGCATATATTTATCTATTAAGTTAAATATGTAATTCTAATAAATGATCGGGATTGATTTTACCAAATACTGAAGTTGAAAGCCAGTACCAGGAAAAGACAGATAGCGGAAAGCGACAAAAGTCAACCTTGACACGTGTCCTAAGGAAACATAGAAAACGCAACATGATATCATTTCCATTTAATTTTCTGTGCTCAAATTTATTTGAATTCCGAATAAGCAAAATTGTATATTTTGCCAAAGTTAAAAGGTAAATGCATAATGATTTTTTATAAGAATTTGGAATTTTAGGAACCAAATTAAACCGAATGACTTCGTTAGATCTTTCCAATAAGCCAAAAGACAATTGATCTAACCACTGGAAAACGATATCCCACAAAACATCAACACACGAGCAATAGATGAAAAGATTGTCAGAAGTTTCTATTGCTATACGACAGAGTGGACAGTTAGGAGTGATAGACATTCCCCGAGTATAAAGTGTATACCCTAAGGGGAGAGAATCATAGATGAGACGATAATTGACCGATTTCGAAAGTGGATCCACGAAGGAATTGTGTAGATTAAGCCAAACCTGCTGAAAAGGAATACGTGGATACAACGTTTCAACTTTATTTTCCACAACAGTTTGTAATAAACAAGCATAGTACTGTTTTGATGTAAACCGAAACATATCTATCAAATAATTTGAATTGACAGCTTCAAACTGTCTTAAAGCCAATAAACACGTCTGATACAATAATGGCATCGTCTCAGAATGAGGAAATAATAGTGAAGCAAAAGTAGGACAATAGTGACGTAAAGACATTCCTAACCAATATTTTGCAAAAAATGTCCACTTAGTTGAAGAATTATGCAAAATATTTTGAATGTGCTTTAAATAAAAAGAATATAATTTTGATTGGATGTGAACTACACCCAAACCCCCATCCAAAATAGGTTTATAGCACACAGACCTCCGAATAGGCTTAGCAGTGGACTGTCAAATAAAACGAAAAGTCTCCCTCTGAAAAAGGTCGACATAATGTTTTGAAAATATTGTTACAGCCCCTCGATACCAAAATTTAGACAAAGCCATGACATTGCACACAGTAGATTTGCCCAGGTGATAACACCTTAGACACACTGGCAACCGACCCGGGGCAGTGACTAGCATGGACATTCTGTCACCCAGTCTAACAATATATGGAATATCTTCAGCTTTTCCACTGTCAACTTGCAACTGGACAGTTCTCACACCAGTCTGAACAGGGGATCCCCCAATTAACATAGTTTCAGGAGTTATGCTCAGCACCTTCCCAAATCTCCTAAAGTAGGAATCCAGGAATTCATTGGATACTACACCATGAATCCAGTGTACTCTCAAATCCAGTACTTCCTTGTCGTAGGGAGAAAAGTCTATTTTAATGTCTCTATAAAATAAGCACCCATGGCGAGCCACCTCCTCGTGGTGGGTGCTGGGTAACGCTAAGTGCTCGCCAACCCCCCGTGTGGATCCGGGGGCATATTTGGTCCACCAATCCGTTGGCCGTGGGTTGCGTCCCTGTGTCGGTGGAGGAGGGGATCCTGGTGGTTGAGGGTAATGGGGGCCTCGAACGACGTTCCTGTTACTCAACACACCACTTTGGCCCTGACTTCACCTAGACGGGTGGTAGAACTGGCCCGGTTCTATCAATCGGCTGGTCACGCCATGCCCTGTGCATGGACAAACTTCCTCAGCAATTATTGTGCATGTTTGTACATTTGTGACAATGAGCGTTTGTTATTATCATACTCTATACTATAATAATTTGCCTAGAGTCCTATGCCAGAAGGCGGTGGCTCATGGGCCAATCTAGTGATGTTGACCTCCGAATGATGTATGTCTCTAATTTCTTGTCTAGGGCCGAACCAGTCTGGCATTGAATTGGTCGACAAATACAGCTATTCGTGTCATATTCGCTGGAGTATACTATCCCTGTATCCCTGGTGTCAGCATCTTGGATACCCGTTGCTAATAGACACCGTCCTTGTTGACACTCCATGGTGGGTGGGGAGCAGGGATGGTGAATGATTTTCCTTTCGCCATGACTTTCCAACAAGCTGGTTCAACTCGACATGACAAAAAACGACGTCTGGACGAACTAGATCGTCCATCCGACACAAATTCAACCACTGATTCCTGGGCTAATCGAAGCAACTGATTTTCTGCCTAACAAACTCAACCCATTTGCCGTGTCAAAAGCTATCTATGGGATCTGTGGGGAGGTGAAAAATGTCACCCGTCTCCGTAATGGTTCACTGTTAGTTGAGTGCGCACGGAGACAGCAATCTCTAAATCTTATGTCTGTTAAAACATTTGCCAATATAGAAGTTGCCGTGTCCGTGCACAAAACTCTTAATTCGTGCCGTGGTATCATACGTGACAGGGCACGCTCTCTGTATGATATGAGTGAAGAGGATATTGCAGCTGAGCTTGAAGATCAGGGGGTTACAGCAGTGAAACGTTTCACCATTAAAAAGGATGGAATTGTAACTAAAACAAATATATATCTTCTAACATTTGCCAGACCTTCTTTACCACAGTCAATTAAGGCAGGATATCTTAACATCGGGGTGGATGTGTATTGTCCCCAATCCACTCCGGTGTTATAAATGTCAACAGTTTGGTCATGGGACTTACTCATGTCGTAATCCTGCAGTATGTTATCGCTGTGGCGATCCTCATGATGGCACAGGTTGCGAGAATGATCTCAAGTGTGTTAACTGCAAAGAGACTCATGCTGCTTCTTCAAGGTCATGCCCTATATATCAAAGGGAATCGAAGATAATGAAAATAAAATGTGAAAAAAATCTCTCTTATTTTGAAGCCAAAAAACTTTTCACCACTCAGTCCTCAACCCCATCAAATATAACATATTCTGCTGCAGTTACCCGTTCTGTAGCAATGTCCTCAGCTGCATGTCAAACTGACTTGACCTGGGTCAAATCAGAAAAATCTGTGTTTTCATCTAACAAACCTGCTTCTGAACCGAAAGAATCTACTGCCCCAGTCACTCAAATAACGTCTGAGTCTCAGACAGAAATTCAGTCTGAGTCATCACAATTGACTGCTTCGCCACTAGCCACATCACAACCACCCACTATTCCAGTGAAAAAGCAGAAAGGTAAAAAATTACATATGACAGAAACACATGTTGTTCCTCTACAAAATACTTTTGGGCCTCTAGACATGGAGGTGACCCCATACTCACAGGACGAGCGGAGGTGCTTACCCCCGTCACGTTCTCGCGAAAGATCGCCCATTGAGCCACCATGACTCAGCTGGCCAATATAATTCAATGGAACTGCAGAGGGATTAAAAATAACTTTAACGAGTTACAGTTACTCGTACAAGATCATCAACCGTCGGCATTCTGTATCCAAGAGACATATCTTAAAGATACAGATAATTTTAAATTGAGACAGTATGATGCTTACCATTCTTTTTCTCCTCAGAGGGATCGTGCAACTGGAGGAGCTTCTATTTTAGTACATCACAACGTCATCCATAGCCCTGTCGCTCTAAATACACAATTGCAAACTGTAGCTGTTCGTATTACTTTGCACATGGCGCTGACATTGTGCAGTTTGTACATACCGCCCTCTTCAAATATTCACAAATCAGATCTTCAAAATTTATACGATCAACTCCCGAAGCCATGTTTAATCACGGGCGATCTTAACGGACACAACCCACTTTGGGGAAGTGTCAACACAAATAGGAAGGGTAAATCATCGAGGATTTCATATCTGATAATAACTTATGTATTTTCAATGACGATTCAGCTACTTACCTACATCCAGCTACGGGAACATATTCTTCCCTGGATATATCATTTGCCGACTCAAATTTGTGTAATGAATTCGAATGGGAGGTGCATGATGACCTGTGTGGGAGTGATCACTTCCCAACTATTCTTAAAGGCATTATCCCTGGGGATGATCCACCCTTATCCAGACGGAACTTCAAGAAGGCTGACTGGTCCTTATATAAAACACTTTGTAGAGGTGCATGATGACCTGTGTGGGAGTGATCACTTCCCAACTATTCTTAAAGGCATTATCCCTGGGGATGATCCACCCTTATCCAGACGGAACTTCAAGAAGGCTGACTGGTCCTTATATAAAACACTTTGTATTGATCATTTAAAACCTGATGTTTTTGTAAACAGCGAAGATCCTATACAGCTGTTTTCAGATATAATCAATAACATTGCTGACCAAACTATCCCCAAGTCCTCTGCAATTCCACATGTTCGCAAACCATGGTTTACTAATGACTGTTAACAGGCCAGAAAGAGTAGGAGGAAAGCGGAAAAGTATTTTCGCCGCCACCCTACAGTACATAATTTAGATAGAGTAAAAATTTTAAATGCCAAGGCTCGACGCACTTTTAAACAGAGTAAACGCCTGTCTTTGAGGAACTATGTCTCCAAAATTAATTCCCGTACACCCATGTCTAAGGTGTGGAATATGATACAAAGAATTACGGGCAAAGGTTCCAGATCTACTGTTCATCATCTGAAGGATGGTGACCGGGTATTAACTGATAAATCTGATATTGCCAACAAGCTTGGTGAAACTCTCGCCAAACATTCTTCTTCGTCCAATTACGTACCTGAATTTAAACACTACCAGAAACAGCAGGAGAAGAAGAGAATAAATTTTACCTCAGACAATGGCGAAGACTATAATGAATTATTTTCATTACATGAGCTACACACTGCCCTTGAGCAAGCTCATGATACAGCGTCAGGAGTTGACTATATTCACTATCAGCTCCTGAAACATTTGCCCAAATCATGTTTGGAAACAATGCTCAATATTTTTGATTCAATATGGACTTAGGGAAAATTCCCGTCTTCTTGGCGTAATGCTATTGTAGATCCTATTCCAAAACCTGGCCGGGATCATACTGATCCGTCGAATTACAGACCAAGTTCTTAAACGAGTTGTGTCTGTAAAACCATGGAGCGTATGGTAAACAGTCGATTAACATGGTTTCTTGAAACTAACAACCTTATCACAAATATTCAGTGTGGTTTCAGGAAGAATCGTAGTACCATTGATCATTTGGTACGTTTAGAATCCTTTGTAAAAAATGCATTTATCAATAAGCAACATGCTGTACCGATCTTTTTTTGATCTCGAGAAAGCATACGATACCACCTGGAAGCATGGCATTTTAAAGGATTTACATGGTTTCGGTTTAAGGGGTCGTTTACCTCTGTTTATATCGCAATTTTTACAAGGCAGGCAATTTCAAGTCCGAGTAGGTTCTACCCTGTCTGATCATTACAATCAGCATCAGGGTGTTCCGCAAGGCAGCATTTTGTCTGTGACCTTATTTAGTATCAAGATCAACAGTTTATCCAAGGTTTTAAACGATTCAATAGATGGATCACTTTTCGTGGATGATTTTAATATTTCCTGTCGCGGTAAGAATATGCATACTATTGAACGGCAACTGCAATTATGTTTAAACAAAATAAATAAATGGTGTCTTGAGAATGGTTTTAAATTTTCTAAGACAAAAACTAATTGCTTCCATTTCTGCCGTAAGTATAAACCACATAAGGACCCAGAATTATTTTTAAATGGCACTCCTATCAAAGTCGTTAAGGAGGCCAAGTTCTTAGGTTTGATTTTCGACTCTCATTTAACTTTTCTTCCGCATATCAAATACTTGAAAACTAAATGCCTGAAGGCACTTGATCTATTGAAAGTTGTGTCAAATTCAAAATGGGGAGGGGATCAAGCTACTCTCCTGCACCTATACCGTGCACTTGTCCGTTCGAAGCTTGATTATGGCTCCATCATTTATGGTGGAGCCTGTAAAAGCAATCTAAAACTCCTTGATTCTATCCACCACCAAGGTCTGAGACTTTGTCTTTGGTCGTTCCGAACTTCTCCTATTGACAGTCTCTATGTCGAAGCCGATGAACCATCTCTTACACAGCGCCGTATCAAATTAGCTCTACAATATATTACAAAACTATACTCTAACGAATCCAACCCTGCTTTTAACTGTGTTTTCGATCCTCTTTATGAGCATTTATACATCAAAAAGTCTTCTCTTGTTCCACCTTTTGGGCACAGAATTAAACCATTCATTTCTGCTGCCGGCATTGAGCTGAAAAGTATAGCGCCTTCTCGTCTTCTCCTCCTTGGCAATTAGTGAGGCCACAAGTTGACCTCACATTAACAAAGTTTAAAAAATCAGACACAAACGAATTACAATATAAACAAGAGTTTATGCAATTAAAAAATAATTATAGTACATACAAATCCTTATTTACAGATGGTTCCAAGGATGGTTGCACAGTTGCTTGTGCCACTGTCATTGGATCCAGAACAATATCTTCTCGATTACCTGATAACAGCTCCATTTTCACTGCAGAAGCTAACGCAATATTAACGGCTCTTCAATATATTCAAAGACATCCTAATCATGTACAGTATATAATTTTTTCTGATTCTCTTTCTTGCCTTCAGGCTATTAAAAATTTGTCTTGTAAACATCCACTTTTAATTGACATAATTGAATTGTATAATGATCTTACAACTGGCAGTGCGACATCTTTTGTTGGTTACCCAGCCATGTCGGTATTTCTGGGAATGCAATGGCCGATCTTGCTGCTAAGGCTGCACTCAACAAATCTGTGACACCACGACTTATTCCATGCAGTGACTATAAAGCTAGCATTAGAACTTACATTCGTGATCTGATGCAAAAGAAGTGGGACACCCAAGTTGGAATAAATAAATTACATGCCATAAAACCTTATATTGGTTACACTCACTTGGGCTGTCAGTCCAGATTTGAAGAGGTCGCATTGGCCATACGCGTTACACCCACAGTTATTTACTAAAAGGTGATGATCCTCCGTTTTGTATCCCTTGTGATGAGAGAACCACGGTCAAGCATATCCTGCTTGACTGTTGAATTCTCCATCATAAGGGATAACTATATATTTCAATGTCAAAACAATGAAGGATCTTTTAAGCACAGTTAGTACTCATTTAATTCTTGGATTTTTAAAAGAAATTGATTTTCTTATTGAATTGTAATTGATATGTTCTGTAAATAGTTGTATTTTAATGATTGGTAGTTTAAATTAGTAACTTAGATTGTTAGTGGCTGTACCCTCAACGGGGGTTGAAGTATTGTAAAATTATTGTCCTCCTGAGAGGGTACGTAAGTCCAATACTCTCATAGTCAATTTAAATCTACTACTAGTTTTTAATCGTAGAATATTTGTTGTTTTTAAGTCATGGCTAAATTTCAGGATAATCGCCAATAGCTGAAGGGGTGGTGTAAATCCAGCTAGGTTTCATGCAGGTAGCAGAAGTAATGTAAGTCCCCATGGACCTTAGTATGGTGATCTACTTCAGTTGTTGGCGATCTATAGCCCCGGTTTTATGTTGTATTGTCTTCTTTAAATCCAATGTTTTAACTTTCAATGCTAGTTTTATGTTCTGTGATACTCTAGTGTTTTTACTGTCCTTCGCTGACAGGTTTTACTTTTTCTCTTTTCTCATCCTAACATTACTATAACTTATTTTGTTCTCGTCACGATATGGCTGCAATATTGCCGATGTGACGTTAAATGTTAACTCACTCACTCACTCACTCTATAAAATACTGAGCCCACTGAAAGCAGTAATCGCACTCTATTTTCGTTCTTAAACGTCACAAACCAAGTGCCATTCGCCTTTGGTTTCCATATTGAAAGAATTGGTTGCATGTTGAATAATATCAAACACATTTTCCCTGTCAAAATTTCTAATTGCAGATTTCATACGAACCGTCTGATGTATCGTCCTCCGATCCAGGAAACGGGTCGGCACAGCAGGTTCCACAACTGCAGCATGATAGGCCATGGTCCTTAAGAACAATGGGGGTAGACCCAGAGGTCACATGAAATATGACAATTTTTGTGAAGGCAACAAAATGTTAAAATAACCTTATTTATTCCTTTGAATACACAGAGTGCAGGCGCTAAAACGTCGGGGCGACGTAGGAAAAGCATCCTGCAGCTAGCGCCATGAGCCGGTGGATTGGCGCTTAATTAACGAGGCGCGGGGACACAGCACTTGGAGGAGTTTGTGCAGTCACCCCCAGACAAGCGTAAACAAACAGTGCAACTGACCGCGTGGACTAAATCCACTAAACTTAAATACAGTGCAAGTATCAAAACAATGGTAGGATACGTGAACTTTAGTCACAAATGTTGTTTTATTTAAAAAATATAATGAAAGTTAAAGACATTTTGAAATTTCAATGTAAACTGATCCAGGGGAAACGCGCTGAAGTTTCTGGTATCTCCTTACCACTTGAAAACACTTACTAGGGGTTAGCTGGCTCTTAAGACGTGTGTTATCGGGCAGAATGTGGTTGTGAGGGTGTGAGAATCTACGACGTTATTACCGGCGTGCGACACCATGGCCAACGTCCTTGGATACTGGGACAGACAAACTGCAAGTGGAAAATAAATCACTTTGAGGAACTTCCCGGGGCTTGGTTTGGTCGGAGTACAATGTGGTTGAGTGGATGGGTCCATTTCTTCAGTTTGGAAGTGGTTGCATGGTGCCTCCAGTGAAACGGACGCGCGAAAAGGTAGGCAAAGTGAGATTAAAAAAGGGAAATGATATGTGGAAAAGAGAGGGCTAAGTTAAGCGTTCTATTTTTTGAATTGTATTATGAGTGGTGAGCCATTCCCGGAGGTACTGCAATACCGGGTCAACCCGTGATGAGGGCGGAGCAAGCTCCGTGGCACCTCATCCCGTTGCAAAAATCAGTTTAATATCGATGTCTCCAATAGGACACGTATCAGATATTAAGCTGATAAGAACAGATACTTTTTTTTTCTTTTTGATAAAATTTAATGCATATAACAAATTTACAAGCTCGGCCTAAAAGTATATCACAAAAAAGAAGTTTTGCCCTGCAGCGCTAACAACTAAAGAACTAAAAGAGGAAATTGCCAAACCTGGCTACATGCAATACACATTCACACTATATACATCAAATGAAGATAGATCTAGATGAAACACACGTAAATGAAGCATACATAATATATATTAACAAACGAGAAATACAAACAAACATGCCATATTCTAACTGACAACCAATCAAACCATATATATATATAAAGAATCATCAACATGCACATACTATATACATCACACTATACAAACAATATACATGCACAACATCACTATGTAAAATGCTACACATGCCAAAACCTGGCTACATGCACAATACATATTTACAATATAAAGATCAAATGAAGTATGAACTGAATGAAGCGAGCATAAATGAAGCATTCGAAAAGGAAACAAGGGTAAATGAAGCGTACGTAAACCAATAAACTCAAATGAAGCGTACATAATATATAGATAGATTCACAAACTTTTATGCCACATTATGGCTACAAAGTGTCAGTCAGTTAGAGCAAAAGTATGTGCATATATTTATCTATTAAGTTAAATATGTAATTCTAATAAATGATCGGGATTGATTTTACCAAATACTGAAGTTGAAAGCCAGTACCAGGAAAAGACAGATAGCGGAAAGCGACAAAAGTCAACCTTGACACGTGTCCTAAGGAAACATAGAAAACGCAACATGATATCATTTCCATTTAATTTTCTGTGCTCAAATTTATTTGAATTCCGAATAAGCAAAATTGTATATTTTGCCAAAGTTAAAAGGTAAATGCATAATGATTTTTTATAAGAATTTGGAATTTTAGGAACCAAATTAAACCGAATGACTTCGTTAGATCTTTCCAATAAGCCAAAAGACAATTGATCTAACCACTGGAAAACGATATCCCACAAAACATCAACACACGAGCAATAGATGAAAAGATTGTCAGAAGTTTCTATTGCTATACGACAGAGTGGACAGTTAGGAGTGATAGACATTCCCCGAGTATAAAGTGTATACCCTAAGGGGAGAGAATCATAGATGAGACGATAATTGACCGATTTCGAAAGTGGATCCACGAAGGAATTGTGTAGATTAAGCCAAACCTGCTGAAAAGGAATACGTGGATACAACGTTTCAACTTTATTTTCCACAACAGTTTGTAATAAACAAGCATAGTACTGTTTTGATGTAAACCGAAACATATCTATCAAATAATTTGAATTGACAGCTTCAAACTGTCTTAAAGCCAATAAACACGTCTGATACAATAATGGCATCGTCTCAGAATGAGGAAATAATAGTGAAGCAAAAGTAGGACAATAGTGACGTAAAGACATTCCTAACCAATATTTTGCAAAAAATGTCCACTTAGTTGAAGAATTATGCAAAAGATTTTGAATGTGCTTTAAATAAAAAGAATATAATTTTGATTGGATGTGAACTACACCCAAACCCCCATCCAAAATAGGTTTATAGCACACAGACCTCCGAATAGGCTTAGCAGTGGACTGTCAAATAAAACGAAAAGTCTCCCTCTGAAAAAGGTCGACATAATGTTTTGAAAATATTGTTACAGCCCCTCGATACCAAAATTTAGACAAAGCCATGACATTGCACACAGTAGATTTGCCCAGGTGATAACACCTTAGACACACTGGCAACCGACCCGGGGCAGTGACTAGCATGGACATTCTGTCACCCAGTCTAACAATATATGGAATATCTTCAGCTTTTCCACTGTCAACTTGCAACTGGACAGTTCTCACACCAGTCTGAACAGGGGATCCCCCAATTAACATAGTTTCAGGAGTTATGCTCAGCACCTTCCCAAATCTCCTAAAGTAGGAATCCAGGAATTCATTGGATACTACACCATGAATCCAGTGTACTCTCAAATCCAGTACTTCCTTGTCGTAGGGAGAAAAGTCTATTTTAATGTCTCTATAAAATAAGCACCCATGGCGAGCCACCTCCTCGTGGTGGGTGCTGGGTAACGCTAAGTGCTCGCCAACCCCCCGTGTGGATCCGGGGGCATATTTGGTCCACCAATCCGTTGGCCGTGGGTTGCGTCCCTGTGTCGGTGGAGGAGGGGATCCTGGTGGTTGAGGGTAATGGGGGCCTCGAACGACGTTCCTGTTACTCAACACACCACTTTGGCCCTGACTTCACCTAGACGGGTGGTAGAACTGGCCCGGTTCTATCAATCGGCTGGTCACGCCATGCCCTGTGCATGGACAAACTTCCTCAGCAATTATTGTGCATGTTTGTACATTTGTGACAATGAGCGTTTGTTATTATCATACTCTATACTATAATAATTTGCCTAGAGTCCTATGCCAGAAGGCGGTGGCTCATGGGCCAATCTAGTGATGTTGACCTCCGAATGATGTATGTCTCTAATTTCCTGTCTAGGGCCGAACCAGTCTGGCATTGAATTGGTCGACAAATACAGCTATTCGTGTCATATTCGCTGGAGTATACTATCCCTGTATCCCTGGTGTCAGCATCTTGGATACCCGTTGCTAATAGACACCGTCCTTGTTGACACTCCATGGTGGGTGGGGAGCAGGGATGGTGAATGATTTTCCTTTCGCCATGACTTTCCAACAAGCTGGTTCAACTCGACATGACAAAAAACGACGTCTGGACGAACTAGATCGTCCATCCGACACAAATTCAACCACTGATTCCTGGGCTAATCGAAGCAACTGATTTTCTGCCTAACAAACTCAACCCATTTGCCGTGTCAAAAGCTATCTATGGGATCTGTGGGGAGGTGAAAAATGTCACCCGTCTCCGTAATGGTTCACTGTTAGTTGAGTGCGCACGGAGACAGCAATCTCTAAATCTTATGTCTGTTAAAACATTTGCCAATATAGAAGTTGCCGTGTCCGTGCACAAAACTCTTAATTCGTGCTGTGGTATCATACGTGACAGGGCACGCTCTCTGTATGATATGAGTGAAGAGGATATTGCAGCTGAGCTTGAAGATCAGGGGGTTACAGCAGTGAAACGTTTCACCATTAAAAAGGATGGAATTGTAACTAAAACAAATATATATCTTCTAACATTTGCCAGACCTTCTTTACCACAGTCAATTAAGGCAGGATATCTTAACATCGGGGTGGATGTGTATTGTCCCCAATCCACTCCGGTGTTATAAATGTCAACAGTTTGGTCATGGGACTTACTCATGTCGTAATCCTGCAGTATGTTATCGCTGTGGCGATCCTCATGATGGCACAGGTTGCGAGAATGATCTCAAGTGTGTTAACTGCAAAGAGACTCATGCTGCTTCTTCAAGGTCATGCCCTATATATCAAAGGGAATCGAAGATAATGAAAATAAAATATGAAAAAAATCTCTCTTATTTTGAAGCCAAAAAACTTTTCACCACTCAGTCCTCAACCCCATCAAATATAACATATTCTGCTGCAGTTACCCGTTCTGTAGCAATGTCCTCAGCTGCATGTCAAACTGACTTGACCTGGGTCAAATCAGAAAAATCTGTGTTTTCATCTAACAAACCTGCTTCTGAACCGAAAGAATCTACTGCCCCAGTCACTCAAATAACGTCTGAGTCTCAGACAGAAATTCAGTCTGAGTCATCACAATTGACTGCTTCGCCACTAGCCACATCACAACCACCCACTATTCCAGTGAAAAAGCAGAAAGGTAAAAAATTACATATGACAGAAACACATGTTGTTCCTCTACAAAATACTTTTGGGCCTCTAGACATGGAGGTGACCCCATACTCACAGGACGAGCGGAGGTGCTTACCCCCGTCACGTTCTCGCGAAAGATCGCCCATTGAGCCACCATGACTCAGCTGGCCAATATAATTCAATGGAACTGCAGAGGGATTAAAAATAACTTTAACGAGTTACAGTTACTCGTACAAGATCATCAACCGTCGGCATTCTGTATCCAAGAGACATATCTTAAAGATACAGATAATTTTAAATTGAGACAGTATGATGCTTACCATTCTTTTTCTCCTCAGAGGGATCGTGCAACTGGAGGAGCTTCTATTTTAGTACATCACAACGTCATCCATAGCCCTGTCGCTCTAAATACACAATTGCAAACTGTAGCTGTTCGTATTACTTTGCACATGGCGCTGACATTGTGCAGTTTGTACATACCGCCCTCTTCAAATATTCACAAATCAGATCTTCAAAATTTATACGATCAACTCCCGAAGCCATGTTTAATCACGGGCGATCTTAACGGACACAACCCACTTTGGGGAAGTGTCAACACAAATAGGAAGGGTAAATCATCGAGGATTTCATATCTGATAATAACTTATGTATTTTCAATGACGATTCAGCTACTTACCTACATCCAGCTACGGGAACATATTCTTCCCTGGATATATCATTTGCCGACTCAAATTTGTGTAATGAATTCGAATGGGAGGTGCATGATGACCTGTGTGGGAGTGATCACTTCCCAACTATTCTTAAAGGCATTATCCCTGGGGATGATCCACCCTTATCCAGACGGAACTTCAAGAAGGCTGACTGGTCCTTATATAAAACACTTTGTATTGATCATTTAAAACCTGATGTTTTTGTAAACAGCGAAGATCCTATACAGCTGTTTTCAGATATAATCAATAACATTGCTGACCAAACTATCCCCAAGTCCTCTGCAATTCCACATGTTCGCAAACCATGGTTTACTAATGACTGTTAACAGGCCAGAAAGAGTAGGAGGAAAGCGGAAAAGTATTTTCGCCGCCACCCTACAGTACATAATTTAGATAGAGTAAAAATTTTAAATGCCAAGGCTCGACGCACTTTTAAACAGAGTAAACGCCTGTCTTTGAGGAACTATGTCTCCAAAATTAATTCCCGTACACCCATGTCTAAGGTGTGGAATATGATACAAAGAATTACGGGCAAAGGTTCCAGATCTACTGTTCATCATCTGAAGGATGGTGACCGGGTATTAACTGATAAATCTGATATTGCCAACAAGCTTGGTGAAACTCTCGCCAAACATTCTTCTTCGTCCAATTACGTACCTGAATTTAAACACTACCAGAAACAGCAGGAGAAGAAGAGAATAAATTTTACCTCAGACAATGGCGAAGACTATAATGAATTATTTTCATTACATGAGCTACACACTGCCCTTGAGCAAGCTCATGATACAGCGTCAGGAGCTGACTATATTCACTATCAGCTCCTGAAACATTTGCCCAAATCATGTTTGGAAACAATGCTCAATATTTTTGATTCAATATGGACTTAGGGAAAATTCCCGTCTTCTTGGCGTAATGCTATTGTAGATCCTATTCCAAAACCTGGCCGGGATCATACTGATCCGTCGAATTACAGACCAAGTTCTTAAACGAGTTGTGTCTGTAAAACCATGGAGCGTATGGTAAACAGTCGATTAACATGGTTTCTTGAAACTAACAACCTTATCACAAATATTCAGTGTGGTTTCAGGAAGAATCGTAGTACCATTGATCATTTGGTACGTTTAGAATCCTTTGTAAAAAATGCATTTATCAATAAGCAACATGCTGTACCGATCTTTTTTTGATCTCGAGAAAGCATACGATACCACCTGGAAGCATGGCATTTTAAAGGATTTACATGGTTTCGGTTTAAGGGGTCGTTTACCTCTGTTTATATCGCAATTTTTACAAGGCAGGCAATTTCAAGTCCGAGTAGGTTCTACCCTGTCTGATCATTACAATCAGCATCAGGGTGTTCCGCAAGGCAGCATTTTGTCTGTGACCTTATTTAGTATCAAGATCAACAGTTTATCCAAGGTTTTAAACGATTCAATAGATGGATCACTTTTCGTGGATGATTTTAATATTTCCTGTCGCGGTAAGAATATGCATACTATTGAACGGCAACTGCAATTATGTTTAAACAAAATAAATAAATGGTGTCTTGAGAATGGTTTTAAATTTTCTAAGACAAAAACTAATTGCTTCCATTTCTGCCGTAAGTATAAACCACATAAGGACCCAGAATTATTTTTAAATGGCACTCCTATCAAAGTCGTTAAGGAGGCCAAGTTCTTAGGTTTGATTTTCGACTCTCATTTAACTTTTCTTCCGCATATCAAATACTTGAAAACTAAATGCCTGAAGGCACTTGATCTATTGAAAGTTGTGTCAAATTCAAAATGGGGAGGGGATCAAGCTACTCTCCTGCACCTATACCGTGCACTTGTCCGTTCGAAGCTTGATTATGGCTCCATCATTTATGGTGGAGCCTGTAAAAGCAATCTAAAACTCCTTGATTCTATCCACCACCAAGGTCTGAGACTTTGTCTTTGGTCGTTCCGAACTTCTCCTATTGACAGTCTCTATGTCGAAGCCGATGAACCATCTCTTACACAGCGCCGTATCAAATTAGCTCTACAATATATTACAAAACTATACTCTAACGAATCCAACCCTGCTTTTAACTGTGTTTTCGATCCTCTTTATGAGCATTTATACATCAAAAAGTCTTCTCTTGTTCCACCTTTTGGGCACAGAATTAAACCATTCATTTCTGCTGCCGGCATTGAGCTGAAAAGTATAGCGCCTTCTCGTCTTCTCCTCCTTGGCAATTAGTGAGGCCACAAGTTGACCTCACATTAACAAAGTTTAAAAAATCAGACACAAACGAATTACAATATAAACAAGAGTTTATGCAATTAAAAAATAATTATAGTACATACAAATCCTTATTTACAGATGGTTCCAAGGATGGTTGCACAGTTGCTTGTGCCACTGTCATTGGATCCAGAACAATATCTTCTCGATTACCTGATAACAGCTCCATTTTCACTGCAGAAGCTAACGCAATATTAACGGCTCTTCAATATATTCAAAGACATCCTAATCATGTACAGTATATAATTTTTTCTGATTCTCTTTCTTGCCTTCAGGCTATTAAAAATTTGTCTTGTAAACATCCACTTTTAATTGACATAATTGAATTGTATAATGATCTTACAACTGGCAGTGCGACATCTTTTGTTGGTTACCCAGCCATGTCGGTATTTCTGGGAATGCAATGGCCGATCTTGCTGCTAAGGCTGCACTCAACAAATCTGTGACACCACGACTTATTCCATGCAGTGACTATAAAGCTAGCATTAGAACTTACATTCGTGATCTGATGCAAAAGAAGTGGGACACCCAAGTTGGAATAAATAAATTACATGCCATAAAACCTTATATTGGTTACACTCACTTGGGCTGTCAGTCCAGATTTGAAGAGGTCGCATTGGCCATACGCGTTACACCCACAGTTATTTACTAAAAGGTGATGATCCTCCGTTTTGTATCCCTTGTGATGAGAGAACCACGGTCAAGCATATCCTGCTTGACTGTTGAATTCTCCATCATAAGGGATAACTATATATTTCAATGTCAAAACAATGAAGGATCTTTTAAGCACAGTTAGTACTCATTTAATTCTTGGATTTTTAAAAGAAATTGATTTTCTTATTGAATTGTAATTGATATGTTCTGTAGATAGTTGTATTTTAATGATTGGTAGTTTAAATTAGTAACTTAGATTGTTAGTGGCTGTACCCTCAACGGGGGTTGAAGTATTGTAAAATTATTGTCCTCCTGAGAGGGTACGTAAGTCCAATACTCTCATAGTCAATTTAAATCTACTACTAGTTTTTAATCGTAGAATATTTGTTGTTTTTAAGTCATGGCTAAATTTCAGGATAATCGCCAATAGCTGAAGGGGTGGTGTAAATCCAGCTAGGTTTCATGCAGGTAGCAGAAGTAATGTAAGTCCCCATGGACCTTAGTATGGTGATCTACTTCAGTTGTTGGCGATCTATAGCCCCGGTTTTATGTTGTATTGTCTTCTTTAAATCCAATGTTTTAACTTTCAATGCTAGTTTTATGTTCTGTGATACTCTAGTGTTTTTACTGTCCTTCGCTGACAGGTTTTACTTTTTCTCTTTTCTCATCCTAACATTACTATAACTTATTTTGTTCTCGTCACGATATGGCTGCAATATTGCCGATGTGACGTTAAATGTTAACTCACTCACTCACTCACTCTATAAAATACTGAGCCCACTGAAAGCAGTAATCGCACTCTATTTTCGTTCTTAAACGTCACAAACCAAGTGCCATTCGCCTTTGGTTTCCATATTGAAAGAATTGGTTGCATGTTGAATAATATCAAACACATTTTCCCTGTCAAAATTTCTAATTGCAGATTTCATACGAACCGTCTGATGTATCGTCCTCCGATCCAGGAAACGGGTCGGCACAGCAGGTTCCACAACTGCAGCATGATAGGCCATGGTCCTTAAGAACAATGGGGGTAGACCCAGAGGTCACATGAAATATGACAATTTTTGTGAAGGCAACAAAATGTTAAAATAACCTTATTTATTCCTTTGAATACACAGAGTGCAGGCGCTAAAACGTCGGGGCGACGTAGGAAAAGCATCCTGCAGCTAGCGCCATGAGCCGGTGGATTGGCGCTTAATTAACGAGGCGCGGGGACACAGCACTTGGAGGAGTTTGTGCAGTCACCCCCAGACAAGCGTAAACAAACAGTGCAACTGACCGCGTGGACTAAATCCACTAAACTTAAATACAGTGCAAGTATCAAAACAATGGTAGGATACGTGAACTTTAGTCACAAATGTTGTTTTATTTAAAAAATATAATGAAAGTTAAAGACATTTTGAAATTTCAATGTAAACTGATCCAGGGGAAACGCGCCGAAGTTTCTGGTATCTCCTTACCACTTGAAAACACTTACTAGGGGTTAGCTGGCTCTTAAGACGTGTGTTATCGGGCAGAATGTGGTTGTGAGGGTGTGAGAATCTACGACGTTATTACCGGCGTGCGACACCATGGCCAACGTCCTTGGATACTGGGACAGACAAACTGCAAGTGGAAAATAAATCACTTTGAGGAACTTCCCGGGGCTTGGTTTGGTCGGAGTACAATGTGGTTGAGTGGATGGGTCCATTTCTTCAGTTTGGAAGTGGTTGCATGGTGCCTCCAGTGAAACGGACGCGCGAAAAGGTAGGCAAAGTGAGATTAAAAAAGGGAAATGATATGTGGAAAAGAGAGGGCTAAGTTAAGCGTTCTATTTTTTGAATTGTATTATGAGTGGTGAGCCATTCCCGGAGGTACTGCAATACCGGGTCAACCCGTGATGAGGGCGGAGCAAGCTCCGTGGCACCTCATCCCGTTGCAAAAATCAGTTTAATATCGATGTCTCCAATAGGACACGTATCAGATATTAAGCTGATAAGAACAGATACTTTTTTTTTCTTTTTGATAAAATTTAATGCATATAACAAATTTACAAGCTCGGCCTAAAAGTATATCACAAAAAAGAAGTTTTGCCCTGCAGCGCTAACAACTAAAGAACTAAAAGAGGAAATTGCCAAACCTGGCTACATGCAATACACATTCACACTATATACATCAAATGAAGATAGATCTAGATGAAACACACGTAAATGAAGCATACATAATATATATTAACAAACGAGAAATACAAACAAACATGCCATATTCTAACTGACAACCAATCAAACCATATATATATATAAAGAATCATCAACATGCACATACTATATACATCACACTATACAAACAATATACATGCACAACATCACTATGTAAAATGCTACACATGCCAAAACCTGGCTACATGCACAATACATATTTACAATATAAAGATCAAATGAAGTATGAACTGAATGAAGCGAGCATAAATGAAGCATTCGAAAAGGAAACAAGGGTAAATGAAGCGTACGTAAACCAATAAACTCAAATGAAGCGTACATAATATATAGATAGATTCACAAACTTTTATGCCACATTATGGCTACAAAGTGTCAGTCAGTTAGAGCAAAAGTATGTGCATATATTTATCTATTAAGTTAAATATGTAATTCTAATAAATGATCGGGATTGATTTTACCAAATACTGAAGTTGAAAGCCAGTACCAGGAAAAGACAGATAGCGGAAAGCGACAAAAGTCAACCTTGACACGTGTCCTAAGGAAACATAGAAAACGCAACATGATATCATTTCCATTTAATTTTCTGTGCTCAAATTTATTTGAATTCCGAATAAGCAAAATTGTATATTTTGCCAAAGTTAAAAGGTAAATGCATAATGATTTTTTATAAGAATTTGGAATTTTAGGAACCAAATTAAACCGAATGACTTCGTTAGATCTTTCCAATAAGCCAAAAGACAATTGATCTAACCACTGGAAAACGATATCCCACAAAACATCAACACACGAGCAATAGATGAAAAGATTGTCAGAAGTTTCTATTGCTATACGACAGAGTGGACAGTTAGGAGTGATAGACATTCCCCGAGTATAAAGTGTATACCCTAAGGGGAGAGAATCATAGATGAGACGATAATTGACCGATTTCGAAAGTGGATCCACGAAGGAATTGTGTAGATTAAGCCAAACCTGCTGAAAAGGAATACGTGGATACAACGTTTCAACTTTATTTTCCACAACAGTTTGTAATAAACAAGCATAGTACTGTTTTGATGTAAACCGAAACATATCTATCAAATAATTTGAATTGACAGCTTCAAACTGTCTTAAAGCCAATAAACACGTCTGATACAATAATGGCATCGTCTCAGAATGAGGAAATAATAGTGAAGCAAAAGTAGGACAATAGTGACGTAAAGACATTCCTAACCAATATTTTGCAAAAAATGTCCACTTAGTTGAAGAATTATGCAAAAGATTTTGAATGTGCTTTAAATAAAAAGAATATAATTTTGATTGGATGTGAACTACACCCAAACCCCCATCCAAAATAGGTTTATAGCACACAGACCTCCGAATAGGCTTAGCAGTGGACTGTCAAATAAAACGAAAAGTCTCCCTCTGAAAAAGGTCGACATAATGTTTTGAAAATATTGTTACAGCCCCTCGATACCAAAATTTAGACAAAGCCATGACATTGCACACAGTAGATTTGCCCAGGTGATAACACCTTAGACACACTGGCAACCGACCCGGGGCAGTGACTAGCATGGACATTCTGTCACCCAGTCTAACAATATATGGAATATCTTCAGCTTTTCCACTGTCAACTTGCAACTGGACAGTTCTCACACCAGTCTGAACAGGGGATCCCCCAATTAACATAGTTTCAGGAGTTATGCTCAGCACCTTCCCAAATCTCCTAAAGTAGGAATCCAGGAATTCATTGGATACTACACCATGAATCCAGTGTACTCTCAAATCCAGTACTTCCTTGTCGTAGGGAGAAAAGTCTATTTTAATGTCTCTATAAAATAAGCACCCATGGCGAGCCACCTCCTCGTGGTGGGTGCTGGGTAACGCTAAGTGCTCGCCAACCCCCCGTGTGGATCCGGGGGCATATTTGGTCCACCAATCCGTTGGCCGTGGGTTGCGTCCCTGTGTCGGTGGAGGAGGGGATCCTGGTGGTTGAGGGTAATGGGGGCCTCGAACGACGTTCCTGTTACTCAACACACCACTTTGGCCCTGACTTCACCTAGACGGGTGGTAGAACTGGCCCGGTTCTATCAATCGGCTGGTCACGCCATGCCCTGTGCATGGACAAACTTCCTCAGCAATTATTGTGCATGTTTGTACATTTGTGACAATGAGCGTTTGTTATTATCATACTCTATACTATAATAATTTGCCTAGAGTCCTATGCCAGAAGGCGGTGGCTCATGGGCCAATCTAGTGATGTTGACCTCCGAATGATGTATGTCTCTAATTTCTTGTCTAGGGCCGAACCAGTCTGGCATTGAATTGGTCGACAAATACAGCTATTCGTGTCATATTCGCTGGAGTATACTATCCCTGTATCCCTGGTGTCAGCATCTTGGATACCCGTTGCTAATAGACACCGTCCTTGTTGACACTCCATGGTGGGTGGGGAGCAGGGATGGTGAATGATTTTCCTTTCGCCATGACTTTCCAACAAGCTGGTTCAACTCGACATGACAAAAAACGACGTCTGGACGAACTAGATCGTCCATCCGACACAAATTCAACCACTGATTCCTGGGCTAATCGAAGCAACTGATTTTCTGCCTAACAAACTCAACCCATTTGCCGTGTCAAAAGCTATCTATGGGATCTGTGGGGAGGTGAAAAATGTCACCCGTCTCCGTAATGGTTCACTGTTAGTTGAGTGCGCACGGAGACAGCAATCTCTAAATCTTATGTCTGTTAAAACATTTGCCAATATAGAAGTTGCCGTGTCCGTGCACAAAACTCTTAATTCGTGCCGTGGTATCATACGTGACAGGGCACGCTCTCTGTATGATATGAGTGAAGAGGATATTGCAGCTGAGCTTGAAGATCAGGGGGTTACAGCAGTGAAACGTTTCACCATTAAAAAGGATGGAATTGTAACTAAAACAAATATATATCTTCTAACATTTGCCAGACCTTCTTTACCACAGTCAATTAAGGCAGGATATCTTAACATCGGGGTGGATGTGTATTGTCCCCAATCCACTCCGGTGTTATAAATGTCAACAGTTTGGTCATGGGACTTACTCATGTCGTAATCCTGCAGTATGTTATCGCTGTGGCGATCCTCATGATGGCACAGGTTGCGAGAATGATCTCAAGTGTGTTAACTGCAAAGAGACTCATGCTGCTTCTTCAAGGTCATGCCCTATATATCAAAGGGAATCGAAGATAATGAAAATAAAATGTGAAAAAAATCTCTCTTATTTTGAAGCCAAAAAACTTTTCACCACTCAGTCCTCAACCCCATCAAATATAACATATTCTGCTGCAGTTACCCGTTCTGTAGCAATGTCCTCAGCTGCATGTCAAACTGACTTGACCTGGGTCAAATCAGAAAAATCTGTGTTTTCATCTAACAAACCTGCTTCTGAACCGAAAGAATCTACTGCCCCAGTCACTCAAATAACGTCTGAGTCTCAGACAGAAATTCAGTCTGAGTCATCACAATTGACTGCTTCGCCACTAGCCACATCACAACCACCCACTATTCCAGTGAAAAAGCAGAAAGGTAAAAAATTACATATGACAGAAACACATGTTGTTCCTCTACAAAATACTTTTGGGCCTCTAGACATGGAGGTGACCCCATACTCACAGGACGAGCGGAGGTGCTTACCCCCGTCACGTTCTCGCGAAAGATCGCCCATTGAGCCACCATGACTCAGCTGGCCAATATAATTCAATGGAACTGCAGAGGGATTAAAAATAACTTTAACGAGTTACAGTTACTCGTACAAGATCATCAACCGTCGGCATTCTGTATCCAAGAGACATATCTTAAAGATACAGATAATTTTAAATTGAGACAGTATGATGCTTACCATTCTTTTTCTCCTCAGAGGGATCGTGCAACTGGAGGAGCTTCTATTTTAGTACATCACAACGTCATCCATAGCCCTGTCGCTCTAAATACACAATTGCAAACTGTAGCTGTTCGTATTACTTTGCACATGGCGCTGACATTGTGCAGTTTGTACATACCGCCCTCTTCAAATATTCACAAATCAGATCTTCAAAATTTATACGATCAACTCCCGAAGCCATGTTTAATCACGGGCGATCTTAACGGACACAACCCACTTTGGGGAAGTGTCAACACAAATAGGAAGGGTAAATCATCGAGGATTTCATATCTGATAATAACTTATGTATTTTCAATGACGATTCAGCTACTTACCTACATCCAGCTACGGGAACATATTCTTCCCTGGATATATCATTTGCCGACTCAAATTTGTGTAATGAATTCGAATGGGAGGTGCATGATGACCTGTGTGGGAGTGATCACTTCCCAACTATTCTTAAAGGCATTATCCCTGGGGATGATCCACCCTTATCCAGACGGAACTTCAAGAAGGCTGACTGGTCCTTATATAAAACACTTTGTATTGATCATTTAAAACCTGATGTTTTTGTAAACAGCGAAGATCCTATACAGCTGTTTTCAGATATAATCAATAACATTGCTGACCAAACTATCCCCAAGTCCTCTGCAATTCCACATGTTCGCAAACCATGGTTTACTAATGACTGTTAACAGGCCAGAAAGAGTAGGAGGAAAGCGGAAAAGTATTTTCGCCGCCACCCTACAGTACATAATTTAGATAGAGTAAAAATTTTAAATGCCAAGGCTCGACGCACTTTTAAACAGAGTAAACGCCTGTCTTTGAGGAACTATGTCTCCAAAATTAATTCCCGTACACCCATGTCTAAGGTGTGGAATATGATACAAAGAATTACGGGCAAAGGTTCCAGATCTACTGTTCATCATCTGAAGGATGGTGACCGGGTATTAACTGATAAATCTGATATTGCCAACAAGCTTGGTGAAACTCTCGCCAAACATTCTTCTTCGTCCAATTACGTACCTGAATTTAAACACTACCAGAAACAGCAGGAGAAGAAGAGAATAAATTTTACCTCAGACAATGGCGAAGACTATAATGAATTATTTTCATTACATGAGCTACACACTGCCCTTGAGCAAGCTCATGATACAGCGTCAGGAGCTGACTATATTCACTATCAGCTCCTGAAACATTTGCCCAAATCATGTTTGGAAACAATGCTCAATATTTTTGATTCAATATGGACTTAGGGAAAATTCCCGTCTTCTTGGCGTAATGCTATTGTAGATCCTATTCCAAAACCTGGCCGGGATCATACTGATCCGTCGAATTACAGACCAAGTTCTTAAACGAGTTGTGTCTGTAAAACCATGGAGCGTATGGTAAACAGTCGATTAACATGGTTTCTTGAAACTAACAACCTTATCACAAATATTCAGTGTGGTTTCAGGAAGAATCGTAGTACCATTGATCATTTGGTACGTTTAGAATCCTTTGTAAAAAATGCATTTATCAATAAGCAACATGCTGTACCGATCTTTTTTTGATCTCGAGAAAGCATACGATACCACCTGGAAGCATGGCATTTTAAAGGATTTACATGGTTTCGGTTTAAGGGGTCGTTTACCTCTGTTTATATCGCAATTTTTACAAGGCAGGCAATTTCAAGTCCGAGTAGGTTCTACCCTGTCTGATCATTACAATCAGCATCAGGGTGTTCCGCAAGGCAGCATTTTGTCTGTGACCTTATTTAGTATCAAGATCAACAGTTTATCCAAGGTTTTAAACGATTCAATAGATGGATCACTTTTCGTGGATGATTTTAATATTTCCTGTCGCGGTAAGAATATGCATACTATTGAACGGCAACTGCAATTATGTTTAAACAAAATAAATAAATGGTGTCTTGAGAATGGTTTTAAATTTTCTAAGACAAAAACTAATTGCTTCCATTTCTGCCGTAAGTATAAACCACATAAGGACCCAGAATTATTTTTAAATGGCACTCCTATCAAAGTCGTTAAGGAGGCCAAGTTCTTAGGTTTGATTTTCGACTCTCATTTAACTTTTCTTCCGCATATCAAATACTTGAAAACTAAATGCCTGAAGGCACTTGATCTATTGAAAGTTGTGTCAAATTCAAAATGGGGAGGGGATCAAGCTACTCTCCTGCACCTATACCGTGCACTTGTCCGTTCGAAGCTTGATTATGGCTCCATCATTTATGGTGGAGCCTGTAAAAGCAATCTAAAACTCCTTGATTCTATCCACCACCAAGGTCTGAGACTTTGTCTTTGGTCGTTCCGAACTTCTCCTATTGACAGTCTCTATGTCGAAGCCGATGAACCATCTCTCACACAGCGCCGTATCAAATTAGCTCTACAATATATTACAAAACTATACTCTAACGAATCCAACCCTGCTTTTAACTGTGTTTTCGATCCTCTTTATGAGCATTTATACATCAAAAAGTCTTCTCTTGTTCCACCTTTTGGGCACAGAATTAAACCATTCATTTCTGCTGCCGGCATTGAGCTGAAAAGTATAGCGCCTTCTCGTCTTCTCCTCCTTGGCAATTAGTGAGGCCACAAGTTGACCTCACATTAACAAAGTTTAAAAAATCAGACACAAACGAATTACAATATAAACAAGAGTTTATGCAATTAAAAAATAATTATAGTACATACAAATCCTTATTTACAGATGGTTCCAAGGATGGTTGCACAGTTGCTTGTGCCACTGTCATTGGATCCAGAACAATATCTTCTCGATTACCTGATAACAGCTCCATTTTCACTGCAGAAGCTAACGCAATATTAACGGCTCTTCAATATATTCAAAGACATCCTAATCATGTACAGTATATAATTTTTTCTGATTCTCTTTCTTGCCTTCAGGCTATTAAAAATTTGTCTTGTAAACATCCACTTTTAATTGACATAATTGAATTGTATAATGATCTTACAACTGGCAGTGCGACATCTTTTGTTGGTTACCCAGCCATGTCGGTATTTCTGGGAATGCAATGGCCGATCTTGCTGCTAAGGCTGCACTCAACAAATCTGTGACACCACGACTTATTCCATGCAGTGACTATAAAGCTAGCATTAGAACTTACATTCGTGATCTGATGCAAAAGAAGTGGGACACCCAAGTTGGAATAAATAAATTACATGCCATAAAACCTTATATTGGTTACACTCACTTGGGCTGTCAGTCCAGATTTGAAGAGGTCGCATTGGCCATACGCGTTACACCCACAGTTATTTACTAAAAGGTGATGATCCTCCGTTTTGTATCCCTTGTGATGAGAGAACCACGGTCAAGCATATCCTGCTTGACTGTTGAATTCTCCATCATAAGGGATAACTATATATTTCAATGTCAAAACAATGAAGGATCTTTTTAGCACAGTTAGTACTCATTTAATTCTTGGATTTTTAAAAGAAATTGATTTTCTTATTGAATTGTAATTGATATGTTCTGTAGATAGTTGTATTTTAATGATTGGTAGTTTAAATTAGTAACTTAGATTGTTAGTGGCTGTACCCTCAACGGGGGTTGAAGTATTGTAAAATTATTGTCCTCCTGAGAGGGTACGTAAGTCCAATACTCTCATAGTCAATTTAAATCTACTACTAGTTTTTAATCGTAGAATATTTGTTGTTTTTAAGTCATGGCTAAATTTCAGGATAATCGCCAATAGCTGAAGGGGTGGTGTAAATCCAGCTAGGTTTCATGCAGGTAGCAGAAGTAATGTAAGTCCCCATGGACCTTAGTATGGTGATCTACTTCAGTTGTTGGCGATCTATAGCCCCGGTTTTATGTTGTATTGTCTTCTTTAAATCCAATGTTTTAACTTTCAATGCTAGTTTTATGTTCTGTGATACTCTAGTGTTTTTACTGTCCTTCGCTGACAGGTTTTACTTTTTCTCTTTTCTCATCCTAACATTACTATAACTTATTTTGTTCTCGTCACGATATGGCTGCAATATTGCCGATGTGACGTTAAATGTTAACTCACTCACTCACTCACTCTATAAAATACTGAGCCCACTGAAAGCAGTAATCGCACTCTATTTTCGTTCTTAAACGTCACAAACCAAGTGCCATTCGCCTTTGGTTTCCATATTGAAAGAATTGGTTGCATGTTGAATAATATCAAACACATTTTCCCTGTCAAAATTTCTAATTGCAGATTTCATACGAACCGTCTGATGTATCGTCCTCCGATCCAGGAAACGGGTCGGCACAGCAGGTTCCACAACTGCAGCATGATAGGCCATGGTCCTTAAGAACAATGGGGGTAGACCCAGAGGTCACATGAAATATGACAATTTTTGTGAAGGCAACAAAATGTTAAAATAACCTTATTTATTCCTTTGAATACACAGAGTGCAGGCGCTAAAACGTCGGGGCGACGTAGGAAAAGCATCCTGCAGCTAGCGCCATGAGCCGGTGGATTGGCGCTTAATTAACGAGGCGCGGGGACACAGCACTTGGAGGAGTTTGTGCAGTCACCCCCAGACAAGCGTAAACAAACAGTGCAACTGACCGCGTGGACTAAATCCACTAAACTTAAATACAGTGCAAGTATCAAAACAATGGTAGGATACGTGAACTTTAGTCACAAATGTTGTTTTATTTAAAAAATATAATGAAAGTTAAAGACATTTTGAAATTTCAATGTAAACTGATCCAGGGGAAACGCGCCGAAGTTTCTGGTATCTCCTTACCACTTGAAAACACTTACTAGGGGTTAGCTGGCTCTTAAGACGTGTGTTATCGGGCAGAATGTGGTTGTGAGGGTGTGAGAATCTACGACGTTATTACCGGCGTGCGACACCATGGCCAACGTCCTTGGATACTGGGACAGACAAACTGCAAGTGGAAAATAAATCACTTTGAGGAACTTCCCGGGGCTTGGTTTGGTCGGAGTACAATGTGGTTGAGTGGATGGGTCCATTTCTTCAGTTTGGAAGTGGTTGCATGGTGCCTCCAGTGAAACGGACGCGCGAAAAGGTAGGCAAAGTGAGATTAAAAAAGGGAAATGATATGTGGAAAAGAGAGGGCTAAGTTAAGCGTTCTATTTTTTGAATTGTATTATGAGTGGTGAGCCATTCCCGGAGGTACTGCAATACCGGGTCAACCCGTGATGAGGGCGGAGCAAGCTCCGTGGCACCTCATCCCGTTGCAAAAATCAGTTTAATATCGATGTCTCCAATAGGACACGTATCAGATATTAAGCTGATAAGAACAGATACTTTTTTTTTCTTTTTGATAAAATTTAATGCATATAACAAATTTACAAGCTCGGCCTAAAAGTATATCACAAAAAAGAAGTTTTGCCCTGCAGCGCTAACAACTAAAGAACTAAAAGAGGAAATTGCCAAACCTGGCTACATGCAATACACATTCACACTATATACATCAAATGAAGATAGATCTAGATGAAACACACGTAAATGAAGCATACATAATATATATTAACAAACGAGAAATACAAACAAACATGCCATATTCTAACTGACAACCAATCAAACCATATATATATATAAAGAATCATCAACATGCACATACTATATACATCACACTATACAAACAATATACATGCACAACATCACTATGTAAAATGCTACACATGCCAAAACCTGGCTACATGCACAATACATATTTACAATATAAAGATCAAATGAAGTATGAACTGAATGAAGCGAGCATAAATGAAGCATTCGAAAAGGAAACAAGGGTAAATGAAGCGTACGTAAACCAATAAACTCAAATGAAGCGTACATAATATATAGATAGATTCACAAACTTTTATGCCACATTATGGCTACAAAGTGTCAGTCAGTTAGAGCAAAAGTATGTGCATATATTTATCTATTAAGTTAAATATGTAATTCTAATAAATGATCGGGATTGATTTTACCAAATACTGAAGTTGAAAGCCAGTACCAGGAAAAGACAGATAGCGGAAAGCGACAAAAGTCAACCTTGACACGTGTCCTAAGGAAACATAGAAAACGCAACATGATATCATTTCCATTTAATTTTCTGTGCTCAAATTTATTTGAATTCCGAATAAGCAAAATTGTATATTTTGCCAAAGTTAAAAGGTAAATGCATAATGATTTTTTATAAGAATTTGGAATTTTAGGAACCAAATTAAACCGAATGACTTCGTTAGATCTTTCCAATAAGCCAAAAGACAATTGATCTAACCACTGGAAAACGATATCCCACAAAACATCAACACACGAGCAATAGATGAAAAGATTGTCAGAAGTTTCTATTGCTATACGACAGAGTGGACAGTTAGGAGTGATAGACATTCCCCGAGTATAAAGTGTATACCCCAAGGGGAGAGAATCATAGATGAGACGATAATTGACCGATTTCGAAAGTGGATCCACGAAGGAATTGTGTAGATTAAGCCAAACCTGCTGAAAAGGAATACGTGGATACAACGTTTCAACTTTATTTTCCACAACAGTTTGTAATAAACAAGCATAGTACTGTTTTGATGTAAACCGAAACATATCTATCAAATAATTTGAATTGACAGCTTCAAACTGTCTTAAAGCCAATAAACACGTCTGATACAATAATGGCATCGTCTCAGAATGAGGAAATAATAGTGAAGCAAAAGTAGGACAATAGTGACGTAAAGACATTCCTAACCAATATTTTGCAAAAAATGTCCACTTAGTTGAAGAATTATGCAAAAGATTTTGAATGTGCTTTAAATAAAAAGAATATAATTTTGATTGGATGTGAACTACACCCAAACCCCCATCCAAAATAGGTTTATAGCACACAGACCTCCGAATAGGCTTAGCAGTGGACTGTCAAATAAAACGAAAAGTCTCCCTCTGAAAAAGGTCGACATAATGTTTTGAAAATATTGTTACAGCCCCTCGATACCAAAATTTAGACAAAGCCATGACATTGCACACAGTAGATTTGCCCAGGTGATAACACCTTAGACACACTGGCAACCGACCCGGTGCAGTGACTAGCATGGACATTCTGTCACCCAGTCTAACAATATATGGAATATCTTCAGCTTTTCCACTGTCAACTTGCAACTGGACAGTTCTCACACCAGTCTGAACAGGGGATCCCCCAATTAACATAGTTTCAGGAGTTATGCTCAGCACCTTCCCAAATCTCCTAAAGTAGGAATCCAGGAATTCATTGGATACTACACCATGAATCCAGTGTACTCTCAAATCCAGTACTTCCTTGTCGTAGGGAGAAAAGTCTATTTTAATGTCTCTATAAAATAAGCACCCATGGCGAGCCACCTCCTCGTGGTGGGTGCTGGGTAACGCTAAGTGCTCGCCAACCCCCCGTGTGGATCCGGGGGCATATTTGGTCCACCAATCCGTTGGCCGTGGGTTGCGTCCCTGTGTCGGTGGAGGAGGGGATCCTGGTGGTTGAGGGTAATGGGGGCCTCGAACGACGTTCCTGTTACTCAACACACCACTTTGGCCCTGACTTCACCTAGACGGGTGGTAGAACTGGCCCGGTTCTATCAATCGGCTGGTCACGCCATGCCCTGTGCATGGACAAACTTCCTCAGCAATTATTGTGCATGTTTGTACATTTGTGACAATGAGCGTTTGTTATTATCATACTCTATACTATAATAATTTGCCTAGAGTCCTATGCCAGAAGGCGGTGGCTCATGGGCCAATCTAGTGATGTTGACCTCCGAATGATGTATGTCTCTAATTTCTTGTCTAGGGCCGAACCAGTCTGGCATTGAATTGGTCGACAAATACAGCTATTCGTGTCATATTCGCTGGAGTATACTATCCCTGTATCCCTGGTGTCAGCATCTTGGATACCCGTTGCTAATAGACACCGTCCTTGTTGACACTCCATGGTGGGTGGGGAGCAGGGATGGTGAATGATTTTCCTTTCGCCATGACTTTCCAACAAGCTGGTTCAACTCGACATGACAAAAAACGACGTCTGGACGAACTAGATCGTCCATCCGACACAAATTCAACCACTGATTCCTGGGCTAATCGAAGCAACTGATTTTCTGCCTAACAAACTCAACCCATTTGCCGTGTCAAAAGCTATCTATGGGATCTGTGGGGAGGTGAAAAATGTCACCCGTCTCCGTAATGGTTCACTGTTAGTTGAGTGCGCACGGAGACAGCAATCTCTAAATCTTATGTCTGTTAAAACATTTGCCAATATAGAAGTTGCCGTGTCCGTGCACAAAACTCTTAATTCGTGCCGTGGTATCATACGTGACAGGGCACGCTCTCTGTATGATATGAGTGAAGAGGATATTGCAGCTGAGCTTGAAGATCAGGGGGTTACAGCAGTGAAACGTTTCACCATTAAAAAGGATGGAATTGTAACTAAAACAAATATATATCTTCTAACATTTGCCAGACCTTCTTTACCACAGTCAATTAAGGCAGGATATCTTAACATCGGGGTGGATGTGTATTGTCCCCAATCCACTCCGGTGTTATAAATGTCAACAGTTTGGTCATGGGACTTACTCATGTCGTAATCCTGCAGTATGTTATCGCTGTGGCGATCCTCATGATGGCACAGGTTGCGAGAATGATCTCAAGTGTGTTAACTGCAAAGAGACTCATGCTGCTTCTTCAAGGTCATGCCCTATATATCAAAGGGAATCGAAGATAATGAAAATAAAATGTGAAAAAAATCTCTCTTATTTTGAAGCCAAAAAACTTTTCACCACTCAGTCCTCAACCCCATCAAATATAACATATTCTGCTGCAGTTACCCGTTCTCTAGCAATGTCCTCAGCTGCATGTCAAACTGACTTGACCTGGGTCAAATCAGAAAAATCTGTGTTTTCATCTAACAAACCTGCTTCTGAACCGAAAGAATCTACTGCCCCAGTCACTCAAATAACGTCTGAGTCTCAGACAGAAATTCAGTCTGAGTCATCACAATTGACTGCTTCGCCACTAGCCACATCACAACCACCCACTATTCCAGTGAAAAAGCAGAAAGGTAAAAAATTACATATGACAGAAACACATGTTGTTCCTCTACAAAATACTTTTGGGCCTCTAGACATGGAGGTGACCCCATACTCACAGGACGAGCGGAGGTGCTTACCCCCGTCACGTTCTCGCGAAAGATCGCCCATTGAGCCACCATGACTCAGCTGGCCAATATAATTCAATGGAACTGCAGAGGGATTAAAAATAACTTTAACGAGTTACAGTTACTCGTACAAGATCATCAACCGTCGGCATTCTGTATCCAAGAGACATATCTTAAAGATACAGATAATTTTAAATTGAGACAGTATGATGCTTACCATTCTTTTTCTCCTCAGAGGGATCGTGCAACTGGAGGAGCTTCTATTTTAGTACATCACAACGTCATCCATAGCCCTGTCGCTCTAAATACACCATTGCAAACTGTAGCTGTTCGTATTACTTTGCACATGGCGCTGACATTGTGCAGTTTGTACATACCGCCCTCTTCAAATATTCACAAATCAGATCTTCAAAATTTATATGATCAACTCCCGAAGCCATGTTTAATCACGGGCGATCTTAACGGACACAACCCACTTTGGGGAAGTGTCAACACAAATAGGAAGGGTAAATCATCGAGGATTTCATATCTGATAATAACTTATGTATTTTCAATGACGATTCAGCTACTTACCTACATCCAGCTACGGGAACATATTCTTCCCTGGATATATCATTTGCCGACTCAAATTTGTGTAATGAATTCGAATGGGAGGTGCATGATGACCTGTGTGGGAGTGATCACTTCCCAACTATTCTTAAAGGCATTATCCCTGGGGATGATCCACCCTTATCCAGACGGAACTTCAAGAAGGCTGACTGGTCCTTATATAAAACACTTTGTATTGATCATTTAAAACCTGATGTTTTTGTAAACAGCGAAGATCCTATACAGCTGTTTTCAGATATAATCAATAACATTGCTGACCAAACTATCCCCAAGTCCTCTGCAATTCCACATGTTCGCAAACCATGGTTTACTAATGACTGTTAACAGGCCAGAAAGAGTAGGAGGAAAGCGGAAAAGTATTTTCGCCGCCACCCTACAGTACATAATTTAGATAGAGTAAAAATTTTAAATGCCAAGGCTCGACGCACTTTTAAACAGAGTAAACGCCTGTCTTTGAGGAACTATGTCTCCAAAATTAATTCCCGTACACCCATGTCTAAGGTGTGGAATATGATACAAAGAATTACGGGCAAAGGTTCCAGATCTACTGTTCATCATCTGAAGGATGGTGACCGGGTATTAACTGATAAATCTGATATTGCCAACAAGCTTGGTGAAACTCTCGCCAAACATTCTTCTTCGTCCAATTACGTACCTGAATTTAAACACTACCAGAAACAGCAGGAGAAGAAGAGAATAAATTTTACCTCAGACAATGGCGAAGACTATAATGAATTATTTTCATTACATGAGCTACACACTGCCCTTGAGCAAGCTCATGATACAGCGTCAGGAGCTGACTATATTCACTATCAGCTCCTGAAACATTTGCCCAAATCATGTTTGGAAACAATGCTCAATATTTTTGATTCAATATGGACTTAGGGAAAATTCCCGTCTTCTTGGCGTAATGCTATTGTAGATCCTATTCCAAAACCTGGCCGGGATCATACTGATCCGTCGAATTACAGACCAAGTTCTTAAACGAGTTGTGTCTGTAAAACCATGGAGCGTATGGTAAACAGTCGATTAACATGGTTTCTTGAAACTAACAACCTTATCACAAATATTCAGTGTGGTTTCAGGAAGAATCGTAGTACCATTGATCATTTGGTACGTTTAGAATCCTTTGTAAAAAATGCATTTATCAATAAGCAACATGCTGTACCGATCTTTTTTTGATCTCGAGAAAGCATACGATACCACCTGGAAGCATGGCATTTTAAAGGATTTACATGGTTTCGGTTTAAGGGGTCGTTTACCTCTGTTTATATCGCAATTTTTACAAGGCAGGCAATTTCAAGTCCGAGTAGGTTCTACCCTGTCTGATCATTACAATCAGCATCAGGGTGTTCCGCAAGGCAGCATTTTGTCTGTGACCTTATTTAGTATCAAGATCAACAGTTTATCCAAGGTTTTAAACGATTCAATAGATGGATCACTTTTCGTGGATGATTTTAATATTTCCTGTCGCGGTAAGAATATGCATACTATTGAACGGCAACTGCAATTATGTTTAAACAAAATAAATAAATGGTGTCTTGAGAATGGTTTTAAATTTTCTAAGACAAAAACTAATTGCTTCCATTTCTGCCGTAAGTATAAACCACATAAGGACCCAGAATTATTTTTAAATGGCACTCCTATCAAAGTCGTTAAGGAGGCCAAGTTCTTAGGTTTGATTTTCGACTCTCATTTAACTTTTCTTCCGCATATCAAATACTTGAAAACTAAATGCCTGAAGGCACTTGATCTATTGAAAGTTGTGTCAAATTCAAAATGGGGAGGGGATCAAGCTACTCTCCTGCACCTATACCGTGCACTTGTCCGTTCGAAGCTTGATTATGGCTCCATCATTTATGGTGGAGCCTGTAAAAGCAATCTAAAACTCCTTGATTCTATCCACCACCAAGGTCTGAGACTTTGTCTTTGGTCGTTCCGAACTTCTCCTATTGACAGTCTCTATGTCGAAGCCGATGAACCATCTCTTACACAGCGCCGTATCAAATTAGCTCTACAATATATTACAAAACTATACTCTAACGAATCCAACCCTGCTTTTAACTGTGTTTTCGATCCTCTTTATGAGCATTTATACATCAAAAAGTCTTCTCTTGTTCCACCTTTTGGGCACAGAATTAAACCATTCATTTCTGCTGCCGGCATTGAGCTGAAAAGTATAGCGCCTTCTCGTCTTCTCCTCCTTGGCAATTAGTGAGGCCACAAGTTGACCTCACATTAACAAAGTTTAAAAAATCAGACACAAACGAATTACAATATAAACAAGAGTTTATGCAATTAAAAAATAATTATAGTACATACAAATCCTTATTTACAGATGGTTCCAAGGATGGTTGCACAGTTGCTTGTGCCACTGTCATTGGATCCAGAACAATATCTTCTCGATTACCTGATAACAGCTCCATTTTCACTGCAGAAGCTAACGCAATATTAACGGCTCTTCAATATATTCAAAGACATCCTAATCATGTACAGTATATAATTTTTTCTGATTCTCTTTCTTGCCTTCAGGCTATTAAAAATTTGTCTTGTAAACATCCACTTTTAATTGACATAATTGAATTGTATAATGATCTTACAACTGGCAGTGCGACATCTTTTGTTGGTTACCCAGCCATGTCGGTATTTCTGGGAATGCAATGGCCGATCTTGCTGCTAAGGCTGCACTCAACAAATCTGTGACACCACGACTTATTCCATGCAGTGACTATAAAGCTAGCATTAGAACTTACATTCGTGATCTGATGCAAAAGAAGTGGGACACCCAAGTTGGAATAAATAAATTACATGCCATAAAACCTTATATTGGTTACACTCACTTGGGCTGTCAGTCCAGATTTGAAGAGGTCGCATTGGCCATACGCGTTACACCCACAGTTATTTACTAAAAGGTGATGATCCTCCGTTTTGTATCCCTTGTGATGAGAGAACCACGGTCAAGCATATCCTGCTTGACTGTTGAATTCTCCATCATAAGGGATAACTATATATTTCAATGTCAAAACAATGAAGGATCTTTTTAGCACAGTTAGTACTCATTTAATTCTTGGATTTTTAAAAGAAATTGATTTTCTTATTGAATTGTAATTGATATGTTCTGTAGATAGTTGTATTTTAATGATTGGTAGTTTAAATTAGTAACTTAGATTGTTAGTGGCTGTACCCTCAACGGGGGTTGAAGTATTGTAAAATTATTGTCCTCCTGAGAGTGTACGTAAGTCCAATACTCTCATAGTCAATTTAAATCTACTACTAGTTTTTAATCGTAGAATATTTGTTGTTTTTAAGTCATGGCTAAATTTCAGGATAATCGCCAATAGCTGAAGGGGTGGTGTAAATCCAGCTAGGTTTCATGCAGGTAGCAGAAGTAATGTAAGTCCCCATGGACCTTAGTATGGTGATCTACTTCAGTTGTTGGCGATCTATAGCCCCGGTTTTATGTTGTATTGTCTTCTTTAAATCCAATGTTTTAACTTTCAATGCTAGTTTTATGTTCTGTGATACTCTAGTGTTTTTACTGTCCTTCGCTGACAGGTTTTACTTTTTCTCTTTTCTCATCCTAACATTACTATAACTTATTTTGTTCTCGTCACGATATGGCTGCAATATTACCGATGTGACGTTAAATGTTAACTCACTCACTCACTCACTCTATAAAATACTGAGCCCACTGAAGGCAGTAATCGCACTCTATTTTCGTTCTTAAACGTCACAAACCAAGTGCCATTCGCCTTTGGTTTCCATATTGAAAGAATTGGTTGCATGTTGAATAATATCAAACACATTTTCCCTGTCAAAATTTCTAATTGCAGATTTCATACGAACCGTCTGATGTATCGTCCTCCGATCCAGGAAACGGGTCGGCACAGCAGGTTCCACAACTGCAGCATGATAGGCCATGGTCCTTAAGAACAATGGGGGTAGACCCAGAGGTCACATGAAATATGACAATTTTTGTGAAGGCAACAAAATGTTAAAATAACCTTATTTATTCCTTTGAATACACAGAGTGCAGGCGCTAAAACGTCGGGGCGACGTAGGAAAAGCATCCTGCAGCTAGCGCCATGAGCCGGTGGATTGGCGCTTAATTAACGAGGCGCGGGGACACAGCACTTGGAGGAGTTTGTGCAGTCACCCCCAGACAAGCGTAAACAAACAGTGCAACTGACCGCGTGGACTAAATCCACTAAACTTAAATACAGTGCAAGTATCAAAACAATGGTAGGATACGTGAACTTTAGTCACAAATGTTGTTTTATTTAAAAAATATAATGAAAGTTAAAGACATTTTGAAATTTCAATGTAAACTGATCCAGGGGAAACGCGCCGAAGTTTCTGGTATCTCCTTACCACTTGAAAACACTTACTAGGGGTTAGCTGGCTCTTAAGACGTGTGTTATCGGGCAGAATGTGGTTGTGAGGGTGTGAGAATCTACGACGTTATTACCGGCGTGCGACACCATGGCCAACGTCCTTGGATACTGGGACAGACAAACTGCAAGTGGAAAATAAATCACTTTGAGGAACTTCCCGGGGCTTGGTTTGGTCGGAGTACAATGTGGTTGAGTGGATGGGTCCATTTCTTCAGTTTGGAAGTGGTTGCATGGTGCCTCCAGTGAAACGGACGCGCGAAAAGGTAGGCAAAGTGAGATTAAAAAAGGGAAATGATATGTGGAAAAGAGAGGGCTAAGTTAAGCGTTCTATTTTTTGAATTGTATTATGAGTGGTGAGCCATTCCCGGAGGTACTGCAATACCGGGTCAACCCGTGATGAGGGCGGAGCAAGCTCCGTGGCACCTCATCCCGTTGCAAAAATCAGTTTAATATCGATGTCTCCAATAGGACACGTATCAGATATTAAGCTGATAAGAACAGATACTTTTTTTTTCTTTTTGATAAAATTTAATGCATATAACAAATTTACAAGCTCGGCCTAAAAGTATATCACAAAAAAGAAGTTTTGCCCTGCAGCGCTAACAACTAAAGAACTAAAAGAGGAAATTGCCAAACCTGGCTACATGCAATACACATTCACACTATATACATCAAATGAAGATAGATCTAGATGAAACACACGTAAATGAAGCATACATAATATATATTAACAAACGAGAAATACAAACAAACATGCCATATTCTAACTGACAACCAATCAAACCATATATATATATAAAGAATCATCAACATGCACATACTATATACATCACACTATACAAACAATATACATGCACAACATCACTATGTAAAATGCTACACATGCCAAAACCTGGCTACATGCACAATACATATTTACAATATAAAGATCAAATGAAGTATGAACTGAATGAAGCGAGCATAAATGAAGCATTCGAAAAGGAAACAAGGGTAAATGAAGCGTACGTAAACCAATAAACTCAAATGAAGCGTACATAATATATAGATAGATTCACAAACTTTTATGCCACATTATGGCTACAAAGTGTCAGTCAGTTAGAGCAAAAGTATGTGCATATATTTATCTATTAAGTTAAATATGTAATTCTAATAAATGATCGGGATTGATTTTACCAAATACTGAAGTTGAAAGCCAGTACCAGGAAAAGACAGATAGCGGAAAGCGACAAAAGTCAACCTTGACACGTGTCCTAAGGAAACATAGAAAACGCAACATGATATCATTTCCATTTAATTTTCTGTGCTCAAATTTATTTGAATTCCGAATAAGCAAAATTGTATATTTTGCCAAAGTTAAAAGGTAAATGCATAATGATTTTTTATAAGAATTTGGAATTTTAGGAACCAAATTAAACCGAATGACTTCGTTAGATCTTTCCAATAAGCCAAAAGACAATTGATCTAACCACTGGAAAACGATATCCCACAAAACATCAACACACGAGCAATAGATGAAAAGATTGTCAGAAGTTTCTATTGCTATACGACAGAGTGGACAGTTAGGAGTGATAGACATTCCCCGAGTATAAAGTGTATACCCTAAGGGGAGAGAATCATAGATGAGACGATAATTGACCGATTTCGAAAGTGGATCCACGAAGGAATTGTGTAGATTAAGCCAAACCTGCTGAAAAGGAATACGTGGATACAACGTTTCAACTTTATTTTCCACAACAGTTTGTAATAAACAAGCATAGTACTGTTTTGATGTAAACCGAAACATATCTATCAAATAATTTGAATTGACAGCTTCAAACTGTCTTAAAGCCAATAAACACGTCTGATACAATAATGGCATCGTCTCAGAATGAGGAAATAATAGTGAAGCAAAAGTAGGACAATAGTGACGTAAAGACATTCCTAACCAATATTTTGCAAAAAATGTCCACTTAGTTGAAGAATTATGCAAAAGATTTTGAATGTGCTTTAAATAAAAAGAATATAATTTTGATTGGATGTGAACTACACCCAAACCCCCATCCAAAATAGGTTTATAGCACACAGACCTCCGAATAGGCTTAGCAGTGGACTGTCAAATAAAACGAAAAGTCTCCCTCTGAAAAAGGTCGACATAATGTTTTGAAAATATTGTTACAGCCCCTCGATACCAAAATTTAGACAAAGCCATGACATTGCACACAGTAGATTTGCCCAGGTGATAACACCTTAGACACACTGGCAACCGACCCGGGGCAGTGACTAGCATGGACATTCTGTCACCCAGTCTAACAATATATGGAATATCTTCAGCTTTTCCACTGTCAACTTGCAACTGGACAGTTCTCACACCAGTCTGAACAGGGGATCCCCCAATTAACATAGTTTCAGGAGTTATGCTCAGCACCTTCCCAAATCTCCTAAAGTAGGAATCCAGGAATTCATTGGATACTACACCATGAATCCAGTGTACTCTCAAATCCAGTACTTCCTTGTCGTAGGGAGAAAAGTCTATTTTAATGTCTCTATAAAATAAGCACCCATGGCGAGCCACCTCCTCGTGGTGGGTGCTGGGTAACGCTAAGTGCTCGCCAACCCCCCGTGTGGATCCGGGGGCATATTTGGTCCACCAATCCGTTGGCCGTGGGTTGCGTCCCTGTGTCGGTGGAGGAGGGGATCCTGGTGGTTGAGGGTAATGGGGGCCTCGAACGACGTTCCTGTTACTCAACACACCACTTTGGCCCTGACTTCACCTAGACGGGTGGTAGAACTGGCCCGGTTCTATCAATCGGCTGGTCACGCCATGCCCTGTGCATGGACAAACTTCCTCAGCAATTATTGTGCATGTTTGTACATTTGTGACAATGAGCGTTTGTTATTATCATACTCTATACTATAATAATTTGCCTAGAGTCCTATGCCAGAAGGCGGTGGCTCATGGGCCAATCTAGTGATGTTGACCTCCGAATGATGTATGTCTCTAATTTCTTGTCTAGGGCCGAACCAGTCTGGCATTGAATTGGTCGACAAATACAGCTATTCGTGTCATATTCGCTGGAGTATACTATCCCTGTATCCCTGGTGTCAGCATCTTGGATACCCGTTGCTAATAGACACCGTCCTTGTTGACACTCCATGGTGGGTGGGGAGCAGGGATGGTGAATGATTTTCCTTTCGCCATGACTTTCCAACAAGCTGGTTCAACTCGACATGACAAAAAACGACGTCTGGACGAACTAGATCGTCCATCCGACACAAATTCAACCACTGATTCCTGGGCTAATCGAAGCAACTGATTTTCTGCCTAACAAACTCAACCCATTTGCCGTGTCAAAAGCTATCTATGGGATCTGTGGGGAGGTGAAAAATGTCACCCGTCTCCGTAATGGTTCACTGTTAGTTGAGTGCGCACGGAGACAGCAATCTCTAAATCTTATGTCTGTTAAAACATTTGCCAATATAGAAGTTGCCGTGTCCGTGCACAAAACTCTTAATTCGTGCCGTGGTATCATACGTGACAGGGCACGCTCTCTGTATGATATGAGTGAAGAGGATATTGCAGCTGAGCTTGAAGATCAGGGGGTTACAGCAGTGAAACGTTTCACCATTAAAAAGGATGGAATTGTAACTAAAACAAATATATATCTTCTAACATTTGCCAGACCTTCTTTACCACAGTCAATTAAGGCAGGATATCTTAACATCGGGGTGGATGTGTATTGTCCCCAATCCACTCCGGTGTTATAAATGTCAACAGTTTGGTCATGGGACTTACTCATGTCGTAATCCTGCAGTATGTTATCGCTGTGGCGATCCTCATGATGGCACAGGTTGCGAGAATGATCTCAAGTGTGTTAACTGCAAAGAGACTCATGCTGCTTCTTCAAGGTCATGCCCTATATATCAAAGGGAATCGAAGATAATGAAAATAAAATGTGAAAAAAATCTCTCTTATTTTGAAGCCAAAAAACTTTTCACCACTCAGTCCTCAACCCCATCAAATATAACATATTCTGCTGCAGTTACCCGTTCTGTAGCAATGTCCTCAGCTGCATGTCAAACTGACTTGACCTGGGTCAAATCAGAAAAATCTGTGTTTTCATCTAACAAACCTGCTTCTGAACCGAAAGAATCTACTGCCCCAGTCACTCAAATAACGTCTGAGTCTCAGACAGAAATTCAGTCTGAGTCATCACAATTGACTGCTTCGCCACTAGCCACATCACAACCACCCACTATTCCAGTGAAAAAGCAGAAAGGTAAAAAATTACATATGACAGAAACACATGTTGTTCCTCTACAAAATACTTTTGGGCCTCTAGACATGGAGGTGACCCCATACTCACAGGACGAGCGGAGGTGCTTACCCCCGTCACGTTCTCGCGAAAGATCGCCCATTGAGCCACCATGACTCAGCTGGCCAATATAATTCAATGGAACTGCAGAGGGATTAAAAATAACTTTAACGAGTTACAGTTACTGGTACAAGATCATCAACCGTCGGCATTCTGTATCCAAGAGACATATCTTAAAGATACAGATAATTTTAAATTGAGACAGTATGATGCTTACCATTCTTTTTCTCCTCAGAGGGATCGTGCAACTGGAGGAGCTTCTATTTTAGTACATCACAACGTCATCCATAGCCCTGTCGCTCTAAATACACAATTGCAAACTGTAGCTGTTCGTATTACTTTGCACATGGCGCTGACATTGTGCAGTTTGTACATACCGCCCTCTTCAAATATTCACAAATCAGATCTTCAAAATTTATATGATCAACTCCCGAAGCCATGTTTAATCACGGGCGATCTTAACGGACACAACCCACTTTGGGGAAGTGTCAACACAAATAGGAAGGGTAAATCATCGAGGATTTCATATCTGATAATAACTTATGTATTTTCAATGACGATTCAGCTACTTACCTACATCCAGCTACGGGAACATATTCTTCCCTGGATATATCATTTGCCGACTCAAATTTGTGTAATGAATTCGAATGGGAGGTGCATGATGACCTGTGTGGGAGTGATCACTTCCCAACTATTCTTAAAGGCATTATCCCTGGGGATGATCCACCCTTATCCAGACGGAACTTCAAGAAGGCTGACTGGTCCTTATATAAAACACTTTGTATTGATCATTTAAAACCTGATGTTTTTGTAAACAGCGAAGATCCTATACAGCTGTTTTCAGATATAATCAATAACATTGCTGACCAAACTATCCCCAAGTCCTCTGCAATTCCACATGTTCGCAAACCATGGTTTACTAATGACTGTTAACAGGCCAGAAAGAGTAGGAGGAAAGCGGAAAAGTATTTTCGCCGCCACCCTACAGTACATAATTTAGATAGAGTAAAAATTTTAAATGCCAAGGCTCGACGCACTTTTAAACAGAGTAAACGCCTGTCTTTGAGGAACTATGTCTCCAAAATTAATTCCCGTACACCCATGTCTAAGGTGTGGAATATGATACAAAGAATTACGGGCAAAGGTTCCAGATCTACTGTTCATCATCTGAAGGATGGTGACCGGGTATTAACTGATAAATCTGATATTGCCAACAAGCTTGGTGAAACTCTCGCCAAACATTCTTCTTCGTCCAATTACGTACCTGAATTTAAACACTACCAGAAACAGCAGGAGAAGAAGAGAATAAATTTTACCTCAGACAATGGCGAAGACTATAATGAATTATTTTCATTACATGAGCTACACACTGCCCTTGAGCAAGCTCATGATACAGCGTCAGGAGCTGACTATATTCACTATCAGCTCCTGAAACATTTGCCCAAATCATGTTTGGAAACAATGCTCAATATTTTTGATTCAATATGGACTTAGGGAAAATTCCCGTCTTCTTGGCGTAATGCTATTGTAGATCCTATTCCAAAACCTGGCCGGGATCATACTGATCCGTCGAATTACAGACCAAGTTCTTAAACGAGTTGTGTCTGTAAAACCATGGAGCGTATGGTAAACAGTCGATTAACATGGTTTCTTGAAACTAACAACCTTATCACAAATATTCAGTGTGGTTTCAGGAAGAATCGTAGTACCATTGATCATTTGGTACGTTTAGAATCCTTTGTAAAAAATGCATTTATCAATAAGCAACATGCTGTACCGATCTTTTTTTGATCTCGAGAAAGCATACGATACCACCTGGAAGCATGGCATTTTAAAGGATTTACATGGTTTCGGTTTAAGGGGTCGTTTACCTCTGTTTATATCGCAATTTTTACAAGGCAGGCAATTTCAAGTCCGAGTAGGTTCTACCCTGTCTGATCATTACAATCAGCATCAGGGTGTTCCGCAAGGCAGCATTTTGTCTGTGACCTTATTTAGTATCAAGATCAACAGTTTATCCAAGGTTTTAAACGATTCAATAGATGGATCACTTTTCGTGGATGATTTTAATATTTCCTGTCGCGGTAAGAATATGCATACTATTGAACGGCAACTGCAATTATGTTTAAACAAAATAAATAAATGGTGTCTTGAGAATGGTTTTAAATTTTCTAAGACAAAAACTAATTGCTTCCATTTCTGCCGTAAGTATAAACCACATAAGGACCCAGAATTATTTTTAAATGGCACTCCTATCAAAGTCGTTAAGGAGGCCAAGTTCTTAGGTTTGATTTTCGACTCTCATTTAACTTTTCTTCCGCATATCAAATACTTGAAAACTAAATGCCTGAAGGCACTTGATCTATTGAAAGTTGTGTCAAATTCAAAATGGGGAGGGGATCAAGCTACTCTCCTGCACCTATACCGTGCACTTGTCCGTTCGAAGCTTGATTATGGCTCCATCATTTATGGTGGAGCCTGTAAAAGCAATCTAAAACTCCTTGATTCTATCCACCACCAAGGTCTGAGACTTTGTCTTTGGTCGTTCCGAACTTCTCCTATTGACAGTCTCTATGTCGAAGCCGATGAACCATCTCTTACACAGCGCCGTATCAAATTAGCTCTACAATATATTACAAAACTATACTCTAACGAATCCAACCCTGCTTTTAACTGTGTTTTCGATCCTCTTTATGAGCATTTATACATCAAAAAGTCTTCTCTTGTTCCACCTTTTGGGCACAGAATTAAACCATTCATTTCTGCTGCCGGCATTGAGCTGAAAAGTATAGCGCCTTCTCGTCTTCTCCTCCTTGGCAATTAGTGAGGCCACAAGTTGACCTCACATTAACAAAGTTTAAAAAATCAGACACAAACGAATTACAATATAAACAAGAGTTTATGCAATTAAAAAATAATTATAGTACATACAAATCCTTATTTACAGATGGTTCCAAGGATGGTTGCACAGTTGCTTGTGCCACTGTCATTGGATCCAGAACAATATCTTCTCGATTACCTGATAACAGCTCCATTTTCACTGCAGAAGCTAACGCAATATTAACGGCTCTTCAATATATTCAAAGACATCCTAATCATGTACAGTATATAATTTTTTCTGATTCTCTTTCTTGCCTTCAGGCTATTAAAAATTTGTCTTGTAAACATCCACTTTTAATTGACATAATTGAATTGTATAATGATCTTACAACTGGCAGTGCGACATCTTTTGTTGGTTACCCAGCCATGTCGGTATTTCTGGGAATGCAATGGCCGATCTTGCTGCTAAGGCTGCACTCAACAAATCTGTGACACCACGACTTATTCCATGCAGTGACTATAAAGCTAGCATTAGAACTTACATTCGTGATCTGATGCAAAAGAAGTGGGACACCCAAGTTGGAATAAATAAATTACATGCCATAAAACCTTATATTGGTTACACTCACTTGGGCTGTCAGTCCAGATTTGAAGAGGTCGCATTGGCCATACGCGTTACACCCACAGTTATTTACTAAAAGGTGATGATCCTCCGTTTTGTATCCCTTGTGATGAGAGAACCACGGTCAAGCATATCCTGCTTGACTGTTGAATTCTCCATCATAAGGGATAACTATATATTTCAATGTCAAAACAATGAAGGATCTTTTAAGCACAGTTAGTACTCATTTAATTCTTGGATTTTTAAAAGAAATTGATTTTCTTATTGAATTGTAATTGATATGTTCTGTAGATAGTTGTATTTTAATGATTGGTAGTTTAAATTAGTAACTTAGATTGTTAGTGGCTGTACCCTCAACGGGGGTTGAAGTATTGTAAAATTATTGTCCTCCTGAGAGGGTACGTAAGTCCAATACTCTCATAGTCAATTTAAATCTACTACTAGTTTTTAATCGTAGAATATTTGTTGTTTTTAAGTCATGGCTAAATTTCAGGATAATCGCCAATAGCTGAAGGGGTGGTGTAAATCCAGCTAGGTTTCATGCAGGTAGCAGAAGTAATGTAAGTCCCCATGGACCTTAGTATGGTGATCTACTTCAGTTGTTGGCGATCTATAGCCCCGGTTTTATGTTGTATTGTCTTCTTTAAATCCAATGTTTTAACTTTCAATGCTAGTTTTATGTTCTGTGATACTCTAGTGTTTTTACTGTCCTTCGCTGACAGGTTTTACTTTTTCTCTTTTCTCATCCTAACATTACTATAACTTATTTTGTTCTCGTCACGATATGGCTGCAATATTGCCGATGTGACGTTAAATGTTAACTCACTCACTCACTCACTCTATAAAATACTGAGCCCACTGAAAGCAGTAATCGCACTCTATTTTCGTTCTTAAACGTCACAAACCAAGTGCCATTCGCCTTTGGTTTCCATATTGAAAGAATTGGTTGCATGTTGAATAATATCAAACACATTTTCCCTGTCAAAATTTCTAATTGCAGATTTCATACGAACCGTCTGATGTATCGTCCTCCGATCCAGGAAACGGGTCGGCACAGCAGGTTCCACAACTGCAGCATGATAGGCCATGGTCCTTAAGAACAATGGGGGTAGACCCAGAGGTCACATGAAATATGACAATTTTTGTGAAGGCAACAAAATGTTAAAATAACCTTATTTATTCCTTTGAATACACAGAGTGCAGGCGCTAAAACGTCGGGGCGACGTAGGAAAAGCATCCTGCAGCTAGCGCCATGAGCCGGTGGATTGGCGCTTAATTAACGAGGCGCGGGGACACAGCACTTGGAGGAGTTTGTGCAGTCACCCCCAGATAAGCGTAAACAAACAGTGCAACTGACCGCGTGGACTAAATCCACTAAACTTAAATACAGTGCAAGTATCAAAACAATGGTAGGATACGTGAACTTTAGTCACAAATGTTGTTTTATTTAAAAAATATAATGAAAGTTAAAGACATTTTGAAATTTCAATGTAAACTGATCCAGGGGAAACGCGCCGAAGTTTCTGGTATCTCCTTACCACTTGAAAACACTTACTAGGGGTTAGCTGGCTCTTAAGACGTGTGTTATCGGGCAGAATGTGGATGTGAGGGTGTGAGAATCTACGACGTTATTACCGGCGTGCGACACCATGGCCAACGTCCTTGGATACTGGGACAGACAAACTGCAAGTGGAAAATAAATCACTTTGAGGAACTTCCCGGGGCTTGGTTTGGTCGGAGTACAATGTGGTTGAGTGGATGGGTCCATTTCTTCAGTTTGGAAGTGGTTGCATGGTGCCTCCAGTGAAACGGACGCGCGAAAAGGTAGGCAAAGTGAGATTAAAAAAGGGAAATGATATGTGGAAAAGAGAGGGCTAAGTTAAGCGTTCTATTTTTTGAATTGTATTATGAGTGGTGAGCCATTCCCGGAGGTACTGCAATACCGGGTCAACCCGTGATGAGGGCGGAGCAAGCTCCGTGGCACCTCATCCCGTTGCAAAAATCAGTTTAATATCGATGTCTCCAATAGGACACGTATCAGATATTAAGCTGATAAGAACAGATACTTTTTTTTTCTTTTTGATAAAATTTAATGCATATAACAAATTTACAAGCTCGGCCTAAAAGTATATCACAAAAAAGAAGTTTTGCCCTGCAGCGCTAACAACTAAAGAACTAAAAGAGGAAATTGCCAAACCTGGCTACATGCAATACACATTCACACTATATACATCAAATGAAGATAGATCTAGATGAAACACACGTAAATGAAGCATACATAATATATATTAACAAACGAGAAATACAAACAAACATGCCATATTCTAACTGACAACCAATCAAACCATATATATATATAAAGAATCATCAACATGCACATACTATATACATCACACTATACAAACAATATACATGCACAACATCACTATGTAAAATGCTACACATGCCAAAACCTGGCTACATGCACAATACATATTTACAATATAAAGATCAAATGAAGTATGAACTGAATGAAGCGAGCATAAATGAAGCATTCGAAAAGGAAACAAGGGTAAATGAAGCGTACGTAAACCAATAAACTCAAATGAAGCGTACATAATATATAGATAGATTCACAAACTTTTATGCCACATTATGGCTACAAAGTGTCAGTCAGTTAGAGCAAAAGTATGTGCATATATTTATCTATTAAGTTAAATATGTAATTCTAATAAATGATCGGGATTGATTTTACCAAATACTGAAGTTGAAAGCCAGTACCAGGAAAAGACAGATAGCGGAAAGCGACAAAAGTCAACCTTGACACGTGTCCTAAGGAAACATAGAAAACGCAACATGATATCATTTCCATTTAATTTTCTGTGCTCAAATTTATTTGAATTCCGAATAAGCAAAATTGTATATTTTGCCAAAGTTAAAAGGTAAATGCATAATGATTTTTTATAAGAATTTGGAATTTTAGGAACCAAATTAAACCGAATGACTTCGTTAGATCTTTCCAATAAGCCAAAAGACAATTGATCTAACCACTGGAAAACGATATCCCACAAAACATCAACACACGAGCAATAGATGAAAAGATTGTCAGAAGTTTCTATTGCTATACGACAGAGTGGACAGTTAGGAGTGATAGACATTCCCCGAGTATAAAGTGTATACCCCAAGGGGAGAGAATCATAGATGAGACGATAATTGACCGATTTCGAAAGTGGATCCACGAAGGAATTGTGTAGATTAAGCCAAACCTGCTGAAAAGGAATACGTGGATACAACGTTTCAACTTTATTTTCCACAACAGTTTGTAATAAACAAGCATAGTACTGTTTTGATGTAAACCGAAACATATCTATCAAATAATTTGAATTGACAGCTTCAAACTGTCTTAAAGCCAATAAACACGTCTGATACAATAATGGCATCGTCTCAGAATGAGGAAATAATAGTGAAGCAAAAGTAGGACAATAGTGACGTAAAGACATTCCTAACCAATATTTTGCAAAAAATGTCCACTTAGTTGAAGAATTATGCAAAAGATTTTGAATGTGCTTTAAATAAAAAGAATATAATTTTGATTGGATGTGAACTACACCCAAACCCCCATCCAAAATAGGTTTATAGCACACAGACCTCCGAATAGGCTTAGCAGTGGACTGTCAAATAAAACGAAAAGTCTCCCTCTGAAAAAGGTCGACATAATGTTTTGAAAATATTGTTACAGCCCCTCGATACCAAAATTTAGACAAAGCCATGACATTGCACACAGTAGATTTGCCCAGGTGATAACACCTTAGACACACTGGCAACCGACCCGGGGCAGTGACTAGCATGGACATTCTGTCACCCAGTCTAACAATATATGGAATATCTTCAGCTTTTCCACTGTCAACTTGCAACTGGACAGTTCTCACACCAGTCTGAACAGGGGATCCCCCAATTAACATAGTTTCAGGAGTTATGCTCAGCACCTTCCCAAATCTCCTAAAGTAGGAATCCAGGAATTCATTGGATACTACACCATGAATCCAGTGTACTCTCAAATCCAGTACTTCCTTGTCGTAGGGAGAAAAGTCTATTTTAATGTCTCTATAAAATAAGCACCCATGGCGAGCCACCTCCTCGTGGTGGGTGCTGGGTAACGCTAAGTGCTCGCCAACCCCCCGTGTGGATCCGGGGGCATATTTGGTCCACCAATCCGTTGGCCGTGGGTTGCGTCCCTGTGTCGGTGGAGGAGGGGATCCTGGTGGTTGAGGGTAATGGGGGCCTCGAACGACGTTCCTGTTACTCAACACACCACTTTGGCCCTGACTTCACCTAGACGGGTGGTAGAACTGGCCCGGTTCTATCAATCGGCTGGTCACGCCATGCCCTGTGCATGGACAAACTTCCTCAGCAATTATTGTGCATGTTTGTACATTTGTGACAATGAGCGTTTGTTATTATCATACTCTATACTATAATAATTTGCCTAGAGTCCTATGCCAGAAGGCGGTGGCTCATGGGCCAATCTAGTGATGTTGACCTCCGAATGATGTATGTCTCTAATTTCTTGTCTAGGGCCGAACCAGTCTGGCATTGAATTGGTCGACAAATACAGCTATTCGTGTCATATTCGCTGGAGTATACTATCCCTGTATCCCTGGTGTCAGCATCTTGGATACCCGTTGCTAATAGACACCGTCCTTGTTGACACTCCATGGTGGGTGGGGAGCAGGGATGGTGAATGATTTTCCTTTCGCCATGACTTTCCAACAAGCTGGTTCAACTCGACATGACAAAAAACGACGTCTGGACGAACTAGATCGTCCATCCGACACAAATTCAACCACTGATTCCTGGGCTAATCGAAGCAACTGATTTTCTGCCTAACAAACTCAACCCATTTGCCGTGTCAAAAGCTATCTATGGGATCTGTGGGGAGGTGAAAAATGTCACCCGTCTCCGTAATGGTTCACTGTTAGTTGAGTGCGCACGGAGACAGCAATCTCTAAATCTTATGTCTGTTAAAACATTTGCCAATATAGAAGTTGCCGTGTCCGTGCACAAAACTCTTAATTCGTGCCGTGGTATCATACGTGACAGGGCACGCTCTCTGTATGATATGAGTGAAGAGGATATTGCAGCTGAGCTTGAAGATCAGGGGGTTACAGCAGTGAAACGTTTCACCATTAAAAAGGATGGAATTGTAACTAAAACAAATATATATCTTCTAACATTTGCCAGACCTTCTTTACCACAGTCAATTAAGGCAGGATATCTTAACATCGGGGTGGATGTGTATTGTCCCCAATCCACTCCGGTGTTATAAATGTCAACAGTTTGGTCATGGGACTTACTCATGTCGTAATCCTGCAGTATGTTATCGCTGTGGCGATCCTCATGATGGCACAGGTTGCGAGAATGATCTCAAGTGTGTTAACTGCAAAGAGACTCATGCTGCTTCTTCAAGGTCATGCCCTATATATCAAAGGGAATCGAAGATAATGAAAATAAAATGTGAAAAAAATCTCTCTTATTTTGAAGCCAAAAAACTTTTCACCACTCAGTCCTCAACCCCATCAAATATAACATATTCTGCTGCAGTTACCCGTTCTGTAGCAATGTCCTCAGCTGCATGTCAAACTGACTTGACCTGGGTCAAATCAGAAAAATCTGTGTTTTCATCTAACAAACCTGCTTCTGAACCGAAAGAATCTACTGCCCCAGTCACTCAAATAACGTCTGAGTCTCAGACAGAAATTCAGTCTGAGTCATCACAATTGACTGCTTCGCCACTAGCCACATCACAACCACCCACTATTCCAGTGAAAAAGCAGAAAGGTAAAAAATTACATATGACAGAAACACATGTTGTTCCTCTACAAAATACTTTTGGGCCTCTAGACATGGAGGTGACCCCATACTCACAGGACGAGCGGAGGTGCTTACCCCCGTCACGTTCTCGCGAAAGATCGCCCATTGAGCCACCATGACTCAGCTGGCCAATATAATTCAATGGAACTGCAGAGGGATTAAAAATAACTTTAACGAGTTACAGTTACTCGTACAAGATCATCAACCGTCGGCATTCTGTATCCAAGAGACATATCTTAAAGATACAGATAATTTTAAATTGAGACAGTATGATGCTTACCATTCTTTTTCTCCTCAGAGGGATCGTGCAACTGGAGGAGCTTCTATTTTAGTACATCACAACGTCATCCATAGCCCTGTCGCTCTAAATACACAATTGCAAACTGTAGCTGTTCGTATTACTTTGCACATGGCGCTGACATTGTGCAGTTTGTACATACCGCCCTCTTCAAATATTCACAAATCAGATCTTCAAAATTTATATGATCAACTCCCGAAGCCATGTTTAATCACGGGCGATCTTAACGGACACAACCCACTTTGGGGAAGTGTCAACACAAATAGGAAGGGTAAATCATCGAGGATTTCATATCTGATAATAACTTATGTATTTTCAATGACGATTCAGCTACTTACCTACATCCAGCTACGGGAACATATTCTTCCCTGGATATATCATTTGCCGACTCAAATTTGTGTAATGAATTCGAATGGGAGGTGCATGATGACCTGTGTGGGAGTGATCACTTCCCAACTATTCTTAAAGGCATTATCCCTGGGGATGATCCACCCTTATCCAGACGGAACTTCAAGAAGGCTGACTGGTCCTTATATAAAACACTTTGTATTGATCATTTAAAACCTGATGTTTTTGTAAACAGCGAAGATCCTATACAGCTGTTTTCAGATATAATCAATAACATTGCTGACCAAACTATCCCCAAGTCCTCTGCAATTCCACATGTTCGCAAACCATGGTTTACTAATGACTGTTAACAGGCCAGAAAGAGTAGGAGGAAAGCGGAAAAGTATTTTCGCCGCCACCCTACAGTACATAATTTAGATAGAGTAAAAATTTTAAATGCCAAGGCTCGACGCACTTTTAAACAGAGTAAACGCCTGTCTTTGAGGAACTATGTCTCCAAAATTAATTCCCGTACACCCATGTCTAAGGTGTGGAATATGATACAAAGAATTACGGGCAAAGGTTCCAGATCTACTGTTCATCATCTGAAGGATGGTGACCGGGTATTAACTGATAAATCTGATATTGCCAACAAGCTTGGTGAAACTCTCGCCAAACATTCTTCTTCGTCCAATTACGTACCTGAATTTAAACACTACCAGAAACAGCAGGAGAAGAAGAGAATAAATTTTACCTCAGACAATGGCGAAGACTATAATGAATTATTTTCATTACATGAGCTACACACTGCCCTTGAGCAAGCTCATGATACAGCGTCAGGAGCTGACTATATTCACTATCAGCTCCTGAAACATTTGCCCAAATCATGTTTGGAAACAATGCTCAATATTTTTGATTCAATATGGACTTAGGGAAAATTCCCGTCTTCTTGGCGTAATGCTATTGTAGATCCTATTCCAAAACCTGGCCGGGATCATACTGATCCGTCGAATTACAGACCAAGTTCTTAAACGAGTTGTGTCTGTAAAACCATGGAGCGTATGGTAAACAGTCGATTAACATGGTTTCTTGAAACTAACAACCTTATCACAAATATTCAGTGTGGTTTCAGGAAGAATCGTAGTACCATTGATCATTTGGTACGTTTAGAATCCTTTGTAAAAAATGCATTTATCAATAAGCAACATGCTGTACTGATCTTTTTTTGATCTCGAGAAAGCATACGATACCACCTGGAAGCATGGCATTTTAAAGGATTTACATGGTTTCGGTTTAAGGGGTCGTTTACCTCTGTTTATATCGCAATTTTTACAAGGCAGGCAATTTCAAGTCCGAGTAGGTTCTACCCTGTCTGATCATTACAATCAGCATCAGGGTGTTCCGCAAGGCAGCATTTTGTCTGTGACCTTATTTAGTATCAAGATCAACAGTTTATCCAAGGTTTTAAACGATTCAATAGATGGATCACTTTTCGTGGATGATTTTAATATTTCCTGTCGCGGTAAGAATATGCATACTATTGAACGGCAACTGCAATTATGTTTAAACAAAATAAATAAATGGTGTCTTGAGAATGGTTTTAAATTTTCTAAGACAAAAACTAATTGCTTCCATTTCTGCCGTAAGTATAAACCACATAAGGACCCAGAATTATTTTTAAATGGCACTCCTATCAAAGTCGTTAAGGAGGCCAAGTTCTTAGGTTTGATTTTCGACTCTCATTTAACTTTTCTTCCGCATATCAAATACTTGAAAACTAAATGCCTGAAGGCACTTGATCTATTGAAAGTTGTGTCAAATTCAAAATGGGGAGGGGATCAAGCTACTCTCCTGCACCTATACCGTGCACTTGTCCGTTCGAAGCTTGATTATGGCTCCATCATTTATGGTGGAGCCTGTAAAAGCAATCTAAAACTCCTTGATTCTATCCACCACCAAGGTCTGAGACTTTGTCTTTGGTCGTTCCGAACTTCTCCTATTGACAGTCTCTATGTCGAAGCCGATGAACCATCTCTTACACAGCGCCGTATCAAATTAGCTCTACAATATATTACAAAACTATACTCTAACGAATCCAACCCTGCTTTTAACTGTGTTTTCGATCCTCTTTATGAGCATTTATACATCAAAAAGTGTTCTCTTGTTCCACCTTTTGGGCACAGAATTAAACCATTCATTTCTGCTGCCGGCATTGAGCTGAAAAGTATAGCGCCTTCTCGTCTTCTCCTCCTTGGCAATTAGTGAGGCCACAAGTTGACCTCACATTAACAAAGTTTAAAAAATCAGACACAAACGAATTACAATATAAACAAGAGTTTATGCAATTAAAAAATAATTATAGTACATACAAATCCTTATTTACAGATGGTTCCAAGGATGGTTGCACAGTTGCTTGTGCCACTGTCATTGGATCCAGAACAATATCTTCTCGATTACCTGATAACAGCTCCATTTTCACTGCAGAAGCTAACGCAATATTAACGGCTCTTCAATATATTCAAAGACATCCTAATCATGTACAGTATATAATTTTTTCTGATTCTCTTTCTTGCCTTCAGGCTATTAAAAATTTGTCTTGTAAACATCCACTTTTAATTGACATAATTGAATTGTATAATGATCTTACAACTGGCAGTGCGACATCTTTTGTTGGTTACCCAGCCATGTCGGTATTTCTGGGAATGCAATGGCCGATCTTGCTGCTAAGGCTGCACTCAACAAATCTGTGACACCACGACTTATTCCATGCAGTGACTATAAAGCTAGCATTAGAACTTACATTCGTGATCTGATGCAAAAGAAGTGGGACACCCAAGTTGGAATAAATAAATTACATGCCATAAAACCTTATATTGGTTACACTCACTTGGGCTGTCAGTCCAGATTTGAAGAGGTCGCATTGGCCATACGCGTTACACCCACAGTTATTTACTAAAAGGTGATGATCCTCCGTTTTGTATCCCTTGTGATGAGAGAACCACGGTCAAGCATATCCTGCTTGACTGTTGAATTCTCCATCATAAGGGATAACTATATATTTCAATGTCAAAACAATGAAGGATCTTTTTAGCACAGTTAGTACACATTTAATTCTTGGATTTTTAAAAGAAATTGATTTTCTTATTGAATTGTAATTGATATGTTCTGTAGATAGTTGTATTTTAATGATTGGTAGTTTAAATTAGTAACTTAGATTGTTAGTGGCTGTACCCTCAACGGGGGTTGAAGTATTGTAAAATTATTGTCCTCCTGAGAGGGTACGTAAGTCCAATACTCTCATAGTCAATTTAAATCTACTACTAGTTTTTAATCGTAGAATATTTGTTGTTTTTAAGTCATGGCTAAATTTCAGGATAATCGCCAATAGCTGAAGGGGTGGTGTAAATCCAGCTAGGTTTCATGCAGGTAGCAGAAGTAATGTAAGTCCCCATGGACCTTAGTATGGTGATCTACTTCAGTTGTTGGCGATCTATAGCCCCGGTTTTATGTTGTATTGTCTTCTTTAAATCCAATGTTTTAACTTTCAATGCTAGTTTTATGTTCTGTGATACTCTAGTGTTTTTACTGTCCTTCGCTGACAGGTTTTACTTTTTCTCTTTTCTCATCCTAACATTACTATAACTTATTTTGTTCTCGTCACGATATGGCTGCAATATTGCCGATGTGACGTTAAATGTTAACTCACTCACTCACTCACTCTATAAAATACTGAGCCCACTGAAAGCAGTAATCGCACTCTATTTTCGTTCTTAAACGTCACAAACCAAGTGCCATTCGCCTTTGGTTTCCATATTGAAAGAATTGGTTGCATGTTGAATAATATCAAACACATTTTCCCTGTCAAAATTTCTAATTGCAGATTTCATACGAACCGTCTGATGTATCGTCCTCCGATCCAGGAAACGGGTCGGCACAGCAGGTTCCACAACTGCAGCATGATAGGCCATGGTCCTTAAGAACAATGGGGGTAGACCCAGAGGTCACATGAAATATGACAATTTTTGTGAAGGCAACAAAATGTTAAAATAACCTTATTTATTCCTTTGAATACACAGAGTGCAGGCGCTAAAACGTCGGGGCGACGTAGGAAAAGCATCCTGCAGCTAGCGCCATGAGCCGGTGGATTGGCGCTTAATTAACGAGGCGCGGGGACACAGCACTTGGAGGAGTTTGTGCAGTCACCCCCAGACAAGCGTAAACAAACAGTGCAACTGACCGCGTGGACTAAATCCACTAAACTTAAATACAGTGCAAGTATCAAAACAATGGTAGGATACGTGAACTTTAGTCACAAATGTTGTTTTATTTAAAAAATATAATGAAAGTTAAAGACATTTTGAAATTTCAATGTAAACTGATCCAGGGGAAACGCGCCGAAGTTTCTGGTATCTCCTTACCACTTGAAAACACTTACTAGGGGTTAGCTGGCTCTTAAGACGTGTGTTATCGGGCAGAATGTGGTTGTGAGGGTGTGAGAATCTACGACGTTATTACCGGCGTGCGACACCATGGCCAACGTCCTTGGATACTGGGACAGACAAACTGCAAGTGGAAAATAAATCACTTTGAGGAACTTCCCGGGGCTTGGTTTGGTCGGAGTACAATGTGGTTGAGTGGATGGGTCCATTTCTTCAGTTTGGAAGTGGTTGCATGGTGCCTCCAGTGAAACGGACGCGCGAAAAGGTAGGCAAAGTGAGATTAAAAAAGGGAAATGATATGTGGAAAAGAGAGGGCTAAGTTAAGCGTTCTATTTTTTGAATTGTATTATGAGTGGTGAGCCATTCCCGGAGGTACTGCAATACCGGGTCAACCCGTGATGAGGGCGGAGCAAGCTCCGTGGCACCTCATCCCGTTGCAAAAATCAGTTTAATATCGATGTCTCCAATAGGACACGTATCAGATATTAAGCTGATAAGAACAGATACTTTTTTTTTCTTTTTGATAAAATTTAATGCATATAACAAATTTACAAGCTCGGCCTAAAAGTATATCACAAAAAAGAAGTTTTGCCCTGCAGCGCTAACAACTAAAGAACTAAAAGAGGAAATTGCCAAACCTGGCTACATGCAATACACATTCACACTATATACATCAAATGAAGATAGATCTAGATGAAACACACGTAAATGAAGCATACATGATATATATTAACAAACGAGAAATACAAACAAACATGCCATATTCTAACTGACAACCAATCAAACCATATATATATATAAAGAATCATCAACATGCACATACTATATACATCACACTATACAAACAATATACATGCACAACATCACTATGTAAAATGCTACACATGCCAAAACCTGGCTACATGCACAATACATATTTACAATATAAAGATCAAATGAAGTATGAACTGAATGAAGCGAGCATAAATGAAGCATTCGAAAAGGAAACAAGGGTAAATGAAGCGTACGTAAACCAATAAACTCAAATGAAGCGTACATAATATATAGATAGATTCACAAACTTTTATGCCACATTATGGCTACAAAGTGTCAGTCAGTTAGAGCAAAAGTATGTGCATATATTTATCTATTAAGTTAAATATGTAATTCTAATAAATGATCGGGATTGATTTTACCAAATACTGAAGTTGAAAGCCAGTACCAGGAAAAGACAGATAGCGGAAAGCGACAAAAGTCAACCTTGACACGTGTCCTAAGGAAACATAGAAAACGCAACATGATATCATTTCCATTTAATTTTCTGTGCTCAAATTTATTTGAATTCCGAATAAGCAAAATTGTATATTTTGCCAAAGTTAAAAGGTAAATGCATAATGATTTTTTATAAGAATTTGGAATTTTAGGAACCAAATTAAACCGAATGACTTCGTTAGATCTTTCCAATAAGCCAAAAGACAATTGATCTAACCACTGGAAAACGATATCCCACAAAACATCAACACACGAGCAATAGATGAAAAGATTGTCAGAAGTTTCTATTGCTATACGACAGAGTGGACAGTTAGGAGTGATAGACATTCCCCGAGTATAAAGTGTATACCCCAAGGGGAGAGAATCATAGATGAGACGATAATTGACCGATTTCGAAAGTGGATCCACGAAGGAGTTGTGTAGATTAAGCCAAACCTGCTGAAAAGGAATACGTGGATACAACGTTTCAACTTTATTTTCCACAACAGTTTGTAATAAACAAGCATAGTACTGTTTTGATGTAAACCGAAACATATCTATCAAATAATTTGAATTGACAGCTTCAAACTGTCTTAAAGCCAATAAACACGTCTGATACAATAATGGCATCGTCTCAGAATGAGGAAATAATAGTGAAGCAAAAGTAGGACAATAGTGACGTAAAGACATTCCTAACCAATATTTTGCAAAAAATGTCCACTTAGTTGAAGAATTATGCAAAAGATTTTGAATGTGCTTTAAATAAAAAGAATATAATTTTGATTGGATGTGAACTACACCCAAACCCCCA